>NW_027202409.1:0-244892 GCF_024711535.1 Dipodomys merriami | reverse complement strand
AACCCTAAGCCTCACACTAAACCTATCCCTCACTTTACCCCTAACCCTAACATTCACCCTAACCCAAACCCTAACCCTCACTGTACATTTTACCCTAACCCTAACCCTATCCCTAACCCCAATTCTCACCCTAACCCTAACCTCACCCTCACCCTCACCTTAGCCCTCACTCTAACCCTCAATCTAACCCTAACCCTCACTTAACCCTAACCCCTACCCTAACACTAAGCCTCACCCTCACCCTAACCCACACCCTAACCCTAACCCTAACACTAACCAAAACCCTCACCCTAACCTCACCCTAACCCTAACCCTCACCCTAATCCTCACCCTCACACTAAACCTCATCTTAACCCTAACACTAACCCTCAACCTAACCCTAACCCTCACCTGAACTCTTACCCTCACCCTAACCCTCACCCTAACTCTCATCCTAACCCTCACCCTAATACTTACTCTAACCCTAACCCTAAACCTCACACTAACCCTCACCCAAACCGTAACACTTACCCTAACACTAACCCTCACACTCACCCTAAACCACACCCTAGACCTAACCCTAATACTAACAAAAACCCTCAAAGTTACCCTCACCCTAACTCCAACCCTCACCCTACCCCTAACCCTAAACCTAACCCTAACACTCATCCTCACCCTAAACCTCCCCCGAACACTTACCCTCACCCTAACCCTCACCCTAAACCTAACCCTAACCTCACCCTATCCCTCACCCTAACCCTAACCCTAACCCTCACCCTCACTCTAACCCTCACTCTAAACCTTACCCTCACCCTAGCCCTAACCGTAAACCTCACCGTAACCTTCACCCTAAACTTAACCCTAAACCTAACCCTAAAACTCACCCTAACCCTCCCCTTAACCCTAACCCAAACCCTAATCCTCACCCTCACACTAAACCTAACCCTAATCCTTACCCTCACCCTAACCATAACCCTAACCCACACAGTAATCCTAACTCTCACCCTAACCCTAACCCTATCCCTCCCTGTAACCCTCACCTAACACTAAACCTAAACCTAAACCTCACACTAACCCTAACCCTAACCCTCATGCTCACCCAAAACTTCAACCTCACCATCACCCTCACCCTAACCCTAAACCTCACCAAAACCCTAACCCTCACGAGAACCCGAACCATCACCCTCAGCCTCACCCTCACCCTAAACATCACACGAACCCTTAGCCTCACCCTAACCCTAAACCTAACACTCAGCCTAAATCGAACGGTCACCCTAACCCAAAACCTCACCCTAATCCTCAAACTAACCCTAACGCTAAACATTACCCTAACCCTAACCCTCACCCTCACCATCACCCTAAACTTAACTCTAACCATCACCCTCACCCTAATCCTTAACCTCACCCTAACGCTAACCCTTACCCTTACTTTAACCATCACCCTAATCCTAACATTCACCCTAATCCTAATGCTACCCCTTACCCTAACCCTCATCCTAACCCTAACCCTAACCCTAACCCTCACCCTAACACTAACCCTAACCCTACCCCAACCCTCAAAAACACCCTAACCTTCACCCTAACCCTAATGCAAACCAGAACCCTAAACCTCACCCTAACCCTAACCCTAACCCTAAACCTCACACTAACCCTAACCATCACTCTAAACCTAAACTTCATCTTATCCCTGACCCTCCCCCTAATTCTCACCCTAACCCTAATCTTAACACTTACCTATCCGAAACCCTCACCCTCAACCTCACCCTCACCCTAACCCTCAACATCACATTAGACCTCACGATAAACCTTACCCTAAACCTAAAAATAACCCTCACACTAACCCGCACCGTCACCCTAAACCTAACCCTAAGCCTTAAACTTACCCTAACCCTAACTCTAACCCTAACACTAACCCTAACCCTCATCCTAACCCTAGCACTCACCCTCACACTAAACCTCACCCTAAACCTTACCCTCACTCTAACCTAACCCTAAATCTAACCCTCAAAATAACCCTAACCCTCATCCTAACCCTAACTCTAACACTTACCCACAACCTAACCCTAACCCTAACCCTAAACCTAAACCTAACCTTAACCTAACTCTAACCCTAACACTAATCCTCACACTAACACTCACCCTAGCCGTAACCCTAACCTTCCCGCTCACCCTAACCCTCACACTAACCCTAACCCTCACCATAAACCTAAACCTAACCCTCACCTTCACCCTCAAACTCACCCTCAGCCTAACCCTAACGCTAACACTAATCCTAACCCTAACCCTCACCCACACCCTCACCCTAACCCTAGTCCTAACCCTCAACCTCACCCTCAGCCTCACCCTAACCCTCACCCTCACCCTAACCCTAAACCTAACCCTATTCCTATCGCTCACCCTAACCCTTATTCTAACACTAACCCTCAATCTCACCCTAACCCTCACACTAACCCTTACCCTCACCCTAACCCTAACCTCACCCTCATTCTAACCCTCACTCTAACACTTAACCACAATCTAACACTCAGCATAACCCTCACCCTAACCCTAACACTAGCACTAACACGAACACCAACTCTAACCCTCACCCTCACCCTCACCCTCAGCCTAACCTAACCCCAACCCTCACCCTCATCCTAACCCTAACGTTAATCCTAACCCTCACCCTCACCCTAACCCTCTCACCAAACCTAACCCTCACCCTAACCCAAACCCTCACCCTAACCCTATTCCTAACCCTAATCCTCACTTCACCCTAATCGTCACCCTAACCGTTACAGTCACCCTCACCCTAACAATCACACTAACAATAACCCTCACCCTCACCCCAACCCTAACACTCACCCTCACCCTCAACCTCAGCCTAACAAAAACCATAACCCTAAACCTCACCCTCAACCTCACCCTAACCCTTAACCAAACCCTTACCCACACCCTAACCCTCACCCTATCGCTAATGCTAACCTTAAACTTCACCCTCACCCTAACCCTTACCCTCACCTTAACCCTAACCCTAATCCTAACCCGAATCCTCACACTAAATCTAACCTTAACCCTATCCCTCAGCCTAACCCTCACCCAAATCATAACACTAATCCTCTCCCTATCCCTAATCCTAAACCTAACCCTAACCCTCACCCTCACCACTAACCCTAACCCTAACCATCACCCTCACCCTAACCCTCACACTAACCCTAACACTAACCAAAACCCTCATCCTAACACTCACCCTCACCCTAACACTAACCCTCAACCTATTACTCACAATAATCCTAACCCTATCCCTCACCCTCACTCTAACCCTCACTTTAAACCTAACCCACACCCTTGCCCTAAACCTAACGCTCACCGAAACCCTCACCCTAAACTTAACCCTAAACCTAACCCTAACCCTGACCCTCACCCTCCCCATAACCCTAACCCTAACCCTAATCCTCACCCTCACACTAAACCTAACCCTAATCCTTACCCTCACCCTAACCATAACCCTAACCCACACAGTAATCCTAACTCTCACCCTAACCCTATCCCTCCCTGTAACACTCACCTAACACTAACCCTAAACCTAAACCTCAACCTAACCCTACCCCTACCCCTACCCCTCATGCTCACCCTAAACTTCAACCTCAACATCACCCTCACCCTAACCCTAACCCTCACCCAAACCCTAACCCTCACAAGAACCCGAACCCTCACCCTCAGCCTCACCCTCACCTTAAACATCACACTAGCCCTAAGCCTCACCCTAACCCTAAACCTAACACTCAGCCTAAACCGAACGGTCACCCTAACCGAAAACCTCACCCTAATCCTCAAACTAACCCAAAAGCTAACCATTTCCCTAACCCTAACCCTCACCCTCACCATCATCCTAAACCTAACACTAACCCTCACCCTCACCCTAATCCTTAACTTCACCCTAACCCTAACCCTTAACCTTACTCTAACCGTCACCCTAATTCTACTATTCACCCTAACCCTAACCCTACCCCTTACCCTAACCCTCATCCTAACCCTAACCCTAACCCTAACCATCACCCTAACACTAACTCTAAACCTACACCTAATCGTCAAAAACACCCTATCCCTCACCCTAACCCTAATGCAAACCGAACCCTAAACCTCACCCTAATCCTAACCCTCACCCTTAACCTCACACTAACTCTAACCATCACTCTAACCCTAAACTTCATCCTATCCCTGATCCTCCCCCTAATCCTCCCCCTAACCCTAACCTTAACCCTTACCTAACCGAAACGCTCACCCTAACCGTCACCCTCAACAAAACCCTCAACCTCACATTAGACCTCACCATAAACTTTATGCTAAACCAAACAATAACCCTCACACTAACCCTCACAGTCACCCTAAACCTAACCCTAAGCCTTACCCTCAACCTAACCCTAACCCTAACTCTAACCCTCACACTAATCCTAACCCTCATCCTAACCCTAACCATCACCCTCACCCTAAACCGCACCCTAATCCTTACCCTCAACATAACCATAACCCTGACTCTAACCCTCAAACTAACCCTAACCTTCATCCTAACCCTCACTCTAACACTTACCCACAACCTAACCATAACCCTAAACCTCTCCCTAACCCTAACCCTAACCCTAACACTAACACTAACCATAACCCTTACTTCACCCTAATCATCACCCTAACCGTTACAATCACCCTCACCCTAAAAATCACACTAACCCTAATCCTCACCCTAACCACAACCCTACCACTCACTCTCACCCTCACCTTCAGCCTAACAAATATCCTAACCCTAAATGTCACCCTCACCCTCACCCTAACACTAACCCTAACCATCATCCTAACCCTAACCCTAACCCTCACCGTCATCCTCAGCCTAACCCTAACCCTAACCCTAAAGCTAAACCTAACCCTCACCCTCACTCTTACCCTAACCTTACTCCTCACCCTAAACATCATCCTCACTCTAACCCAAACACTAACCCTAAACCTCACCCTCACCTTCAGCCTAACCCTAACCCTAACCCTCACCCTCACCCTAAACCTCAACCTAACCCTAATACTCACAATAACACTTAACATCACCCTAATCCTAATATTAACCCTAACCCTCACCCTATCCTTCATCCTAATCCTAACCCTAACCCTAACCCTAACCTCACCCTAATGCTAACTCTAATCCTCACCCTCACTCTAGCTCTCAACCTAACCCTAATCTTAAACCTAAACCTCACCCTCAGTCTCACCTTAATCCTAACACCCTAACCCTCACCCTCACACTTATCCTCGGCCTAAGCCTAAGCCTTAGCCTAAGACACCCTAAGCCTCACATTCACGTTCACCCTACCCCTAACCATAACACTAACCCTTACCCTAAACCTCACACTAACTCTTACCTTACGCTAACTGTAACTTCTACCTAACCCTAACCCTAACCCTCAACTTCACCCTAGCCCTCCGCCTAACACTAAGCCGAACCCTAACACTAACCCTAACCATAAATCTCACCCTAACCCTCACCCTAACCCTAACCCTCACCCTCACGCTAGTCCATACACTAACTCTAAGCCTAAGCCTAACCCTCAACCTAAACCTCACTCTAACCCTAACCCAAACCCACAACCTAAACCTAACCCTCACCCTGACCCTCACCCTAACTGTAATCCTAAGCCTAACCCTAAACCTAATCCTCAAACTCACCCTCACCTTAACCCTATTCCTAATCCTAACCCTAGCCCTAACCCTCACCCTAAACCTCACACTAACACTACCTCTAACACTAACCCTCACCATAAACCTCACCCTCAGCCTGACCCTCACCACAAACTTAACCCTAACCATAAAAATAACAATAACCCTAAAACTAACCCTAACCCTAACACTCACTGTAAACCTAACCCTAACCCTAACCATAACCCTAAACCTTACCCTAACCCTAACCCTAACCCTAACCCTAATCATCACCCTCACCCTCACCCTAACCCAAACCCTAACCCTAACCCTCACCCTAACCCTAACCCTAACCCTAAACCTACCCTAACCCTAACCATAAACCTAAACCTAACCCTAACCCTGAACCTCATCCTAATCCTCACCCTACCCCTAACCCTAACCCTCACACTAACCCTCACCCTCATGCTCGGCCTAAGCCTAACCCTAACCCTAACCCTAACCCTCACCCTAAACCTCACCCTAACCCTAACCCTAACAATAATCCTAACTCTAACCTTAAACCTCACCCTAACCCTAACCCTATCCCTAACCCTAACTCTCACCCTCACAGTAACTTTAAACCTAATCCTAATCCTACCAATAACCTTAACCCTAACCCTAACACTCAACATATCCATAACCCTCACTCTAACCCTAACCCGAACACTAACCCGAACCCTCACTCTCACCCTTAGGCTCGGCCTAAACCTAAGCCTAAGCCTAAGACTAACCCTTACCCTCACACTCAACCTCACATTAACGCTAACAGTAACACTCACCCTAACCCTAACCCTCACCCTCACCCTAACCCTCCGCCTAACACTAACCCCAACCCTAACCCTAATACTAACCCTAAACCTAACCCTCACACTAAACCTCACCCTAACCCTCACCCTCACCCAAGCCCATAACCTAACCCTAAGCCTAATCCTAACCCTCACCCTAAACCTCACTCTAACCCTAACCCCAACCCTCACCCTAACCCTAACCCTCACCCTCACCCTCTGCATAACTCTAATCCTATCACCAACCCTAACCCTCACCTTAAACCTCACCTTAACGCTAACCCCAACACTAACCCTAACCCTAAACCTAACCATAAACCTCACTCTCAGCCTCACCCTCACTGCAAACTTAACTCTAACCATAACACTAACAATAACCATAACGCTAACCCTAACCATAAGCCTAACCATCACTGTAACCCTACCCTTAACCCTAATCCTAACCGTAACCCTAAACCTTACCCTAACCCTAACCCTAACTCTAACCCTAATTCTCACCCTCAACCTCACCCTAAACCAAACCCTAACCCTAACCCTCACCATAACCCTAACCCAAACCCTAAACCTAACCCTAACCCTAACCCAAAACCTAAACCTTACCCTAACCCTACACCTAACCCATACCCTAAACTTCATCGGAACCCTCACCCTAACCCTAAACCTCACACTAAACCTAACCCTAACCCTCACCTTCATGCTCGGCCAAAGCATATGCCTAAGCTTAAGCCTAAACCTAACCCTAACCCTAACCCTCACCCTAACCCTAACCCTAAAAATAACCCTAACCCTCACCCTGTCCATAACCCTCACCCTAATCCTAACCCTCACACTCACCCTTAGGCTCGGAATAAGCCTAAGCCTAAGACTAAGAGTAACCCTTACCCTCACACTCACCCTAACCCTAACAGTAACACACACCCTCACACTAACCCTCACACTAACCCTCACCCTAACACTAACACTAACCCTAAACCTCACCCAAACCCTAACCCTAACCCTCACCCTCACCCTCTGCCTAACACTAAGCCTATCCCTAACCCCAACCCTAACCCTAACACTAACCCCAATCCTAACCCTCACCCTAACCCTCATTCGAACCTTGACCCTAAACCTCACCCTCACCCTAGCCCATACCCTAACCCTAAACCTAATCCTAAACTTCACCCTAAACCTCACTCTAACCCTAACAGCAACCCTCACCCTAACCCTAACCCTAAACCTCACCATCAACATAACTCTAATCCTAACCCTAACCCTAAACCTAATCCTCACACTCACCCTCACCTTAACCCTAATCCTAATCCTAACCCTAACACTCACCCCAACCCTAAACCTCACCCTAAACCTAACCCTAACACTAACCCTAAGCCTAACTCTAACCCTAAACCTCACCCTAACCCTAAACCTCACCCTAACACTTACCTTCACCCTAAAACTAACCTTAACCCGAACACTAACCCTCACACTAACCCTAACCATCACCCTAAACTTAAAACTCACCCTAACCCTAACCCTAACCCTCAACATAGCCCTAACCCTAACCTTTACCCTAACCCTAACACTCATCCTAACCCTAATCCTCACACTCACCCTCAAGCTGGGCCAAAGCCTAAGCATAAGTCTAAGACTAACCTCATCCTAACCCTAAACGTAACCCTATCCCTAAACCTAACCCTCACACTAACCCTCACCCTAAAACTAAAACTAACTCTAACCATAAACCTCATGCTCAGCCTCACCTTCACCGTAAACTTAACCCTAAACATAACACTAAGTATTACCCTAACCCTAACCTTAATCCTCACCATAACCCTAAACCTAACCCTAACACTAACCCTAACCAAGACCCTAACCCTAAACCTCACCCTCACCCTAGGCCTCACCCTAACCCTAACTCTCATCCTCACCCTAAACCTCACACTAACCCTAACATTAATGCTCAATCTAACCCTCACACTCAACCTAACCCTAAACCTAACCTTCACCCTAACCCTAACCTTCACCATTACCATAAAACTCACCCTCAGCCTAACCCTCACCTTTACCCTTACTGTCCCCTCACCCTAACCCTAACCCTCACACTCAACGTAACCCTAACCATAACCCTAAACATCACCCTAACGCTAACCTTAACCCTCACCCTCACTCTAGCCCTCACACTAACCTTAAACCTAACTCTAACCCTAAACTTGCTCCTAAGCCTCACCCTAACCCTAAAACCCTAAACCTCATCCTAACCCTAACCCTCTCCCTCACACTCATGCGCGACCTAAGCCTAAGACTAAGCCTAAGACTAACCTTAACCCTCACACTCAACCTAATCCTCACCGTAACCCTGAAACTAATCTCACCCTCACCCTAGCCCATACTCTAAGCCTAAGCCTAAGCCTAACCCTCACCCTAACCCTCACCCTCACCCTAAGTCTAATCTTAACCCTAACCTTCACACTCACCCTCACACTAACCCTAACTGTAACACTAACCCTAACCCTAACACTAAACCTCACCCTAATGATAACTCTAACCCTAAACCTCATCCTCACCCTAACCCTAAAAATCACTCTCACTCTAACCCTCCACCTAACACTAAGCCTATCCCTAACCCCAACCCTAACCCTAACATTAACACTTAACCTATACCTCAAACTAACCTTCACCCTAACCCTGACCCTAAACCTCACTCTAACCTTAGCCCATAATCTAACCCTAAGCCTAATCCTAAACCTCACCCTAACCCTCACTCTAACCCTAAACCCGACCCGAATCTAATGCTAACCCTCACCCTCACCCTCACCCACAGCCTAAACCTAAGCCTAACAGTAACCCTAACCCTAAACCTCACACTCACCCTAAACCTAAGCCTAACCCTAACACTAACCCTAAACCTAACCCTCACCCTAAAGCTAACTCTAACCCTAATCCTCACCCTAACCCTAACCCTAACCCTAAACGTCACTCTCACAGTCACTTTAAACCTAACCCTAATCCTAACAATAACCCTAACCCTAACCCTAACCCTCACCCTTTCCATAACCCTCACCCTCAACCTAACCCTCACCCTAACCCTAACCCTTACCCTCACCCTTTGGCTCAGAATAAGCCTAAGCCTAAGACTAAGTCTAACCCTTACCCTCACACTCACCCTTACCCTAACCCTAATACTAACACTCAACCTAAATCTAATATTCACACTAACCCTCACTCTAACACTAACACTAAACCTAAACCTCACCCAAACCCTAAACCTAACCCTCACCCTCACCCTCACCCTCCGCCTAACATTAAGCCTATCCCTAACCCCAACCTAACCCTAACCCTAACCCTAAACCTAATCCTAACCCTCCCCATAACCCTAACCATAACACTCACCCTAACACTAACCCTCACCCTCACCCTAGCCCATACTCTAAACCTAAGCCTAAGCCTAACCCTCACCCTAACGCTCACACTCACCCTAAGTCTATTCCTAAACGTAACCCTCAGACTCACCCTCACCCTAACCCTAACTGTGACATTAACCCTAACACTAACACTAATCCTCACCCTAATGCTTACTCTGAACCTAAACCTCATCCTCATCCTAACCCTAACCCTCACCCTCACCGTCACCCTCCGCCTAACACTAAGCCTATCCCTAATCCAAACCCTAACACTAACACTAACCCTAAACCTAACCCTCAACCTAACCCTGACCCTAACCCTCACCCTCACCATAGCCCATACCCTAACCCTAAGCCTAATCCTAACCCTCACCCTAACCCTCACTCTAAACCTAACCCCAAACCTAACCTAACCCTAACCCTCACCCTCACCCTCACCCTCAGCCTAAACCTAAGCCTAACAGTAACCCTAACCCTAAAACTCACACTCACACTAAACCTCCCCCTTACGCTAACCCTAACACTAACCCTAACCCTAACTCTCACCATAACCCTAACAAAACCTAAACCTCACCCTAAACCTAACCCTCAACCTCAACCTCAAGCTGGGCCTAAGCCTACGCATAAGCCTAAGACTAACCCTAAACCTCACACTCACCCTCACCCTAACTGTAAACGTAACCCTAACCCTAACCCTAACCTTCACACTCACCCTCACCCTAATGCTAACCCTAACCCTAACCCTAACCAAAACCGTCACTCTCAGCATCAACTTCATCGCAAACTTAACCCTAACCATAACACTAACAATAAACCTGACCCTAACCCTAACCCTCACCATAACCCTAAACATAACCTTAACACTAACCCTCACCATAACCCTAACCCTAATCTTTACCCTCACCCTCACCCGAACCCAAACCCTAAACCTCACCCTCACCCTAAACCTAACCGTATCCCTAAACCTAACCCTAACCCTAATCCTAACCCTAAAACTAACCCTAACCGTAATCCTAACCCTAAATCTCATCCTACTGCTCACCCTAACCCTAACCCTAACCCTCACCCTAATCCTAACCCTAACACTCACCCTCATGCTCCGCCTAAGCCTAAGCCTAACCATAGCCAAAACCCTAACCCTCACCCTAACCATAAACCTAATTCTAACACTAACTCTATCCCTAAACCTCACCCTCACCCTAACCCTAACTCTAAACCTAACCCTCAACCTAGTACTCATCCTAACCCTAAACCTAACCCTCATCTTCACCCTCAACTTCACCCTCACCCTAACCCTAAACCTAACCCTAACAATAAACCTAACCCTAACCCAAACCCTATTCATAACCCTCACCCTCACCCTAAGGCTAACCCTAAACATAACACTAACCCTCACCCTCACCCAAACCCTAACCCTCAACTTCACCCTAACCCTAACCCTAAAACTCACCCTCACTCTAACCATCACCCTAACACTCAAGATTACCCTAACCCTCACTCTCATCCTAAACCTCACACTAACCCTCAACCTACCCCTAACATGAACCCTTACCCCTAGCCTAACGCTATCACCAACCCTCACCATAACCCTCACCCTCAACCTATCCCTAACCATAACACTAACCCTAACCCTAACCCTCACACTAACCCTTAAGCTCACCCTAACCCTAACCCTAATCCTCACCCTCACACTAACCCTCACTCTAATCATAACTCTAACCCTAAACCTATCCCTAACTCTAACCACCACCCTAACCCTAACCCTAACCCAAACCCTACCCCTCACCCTAATCCTTACCCCTACGCTACCACTAAACCTAACCCTCACAATAACCCTCACCCTAACCCTAACCCTAACCCTAAACGTCAACCTAACCCTCACACTCAACCTCACCCAAACCGAAACCCTAACCGTTACCCTAACCCTAAACCTAACCGTAACACTCACCCTTATCTTAACCCTCACCCTCAGCCTAAACCTCACCTTAACCATTACCATCATCATCACCCTAACCCTAAATCTCATCCTAAACCTCACCCTAACCATAACACTAACCATCACCCTAAACCTAATCCTCACCCCCACCCTCACCCTCAGCCTAACCCTAAGCCTAACCCTAAACCAAAACCTAAACCTAACCCTCACCCTCACCCTAACCCTAATCCTAACTGTAACCCTCACACTAATCCTAACCCTCAACCTCACCTTAACCATAACCCTCATCCTAACCCTCACCCTATCCCTCACCCTAACCCTAAACCACAGCCTAACCCTCACCATCACTGTGACCCTAACCCTAATCCAAACCCTCACCCTAACCCTAACCCTAAACCTAACCCTACCCTTAACCTTAACCCTTACCCCTACCCTACCCCTAAACCTAACGCTCACAATAACACTCACCCTAACCCTAACCCTAACCCTGAATGTCAACCTAACCCTCACCCTCAACCTCACCCGAACTGAAACCCTAACCCTTACTCTAACCCTAAACCTATCCCTAACACTCACCCTTATCTTAACCCTCACCCTCAGTCTAAACCTCACCTTAACCATTACCACCATCCTCACCCTAACCCTAAATCTCATCCTAAACCTCAGCCTAACTTTAACCCTAACTATAACCCTAAACCTAATCTTCACCCCCACCCTCACCGTCAGCTTAACCCTAAGGCTAAGCCTAAGCCTAACCCTAACCCTAACCCTCACACTCACCCTCCTCCTAACCCTAATCCTAACGCTAACCCTAACCCTGAACCTAAACCTAAACCTAACCCTCGCCCTCAGCCTAACCCTAATCCTAACCCTAACCCTCACACTAATCCTAACCCTCAACCTCACTGTAACCATAACCCTCATCCTAACCCTCACCCTATCCCTCACCCTAACCTTAAACCTCAGCCTAACCCTCAGCCTCACTGTGACCCTAACCATAATCCAAACCCTCAACCTAACCCTAACCCTAACCCTAACCCTAAACCTCACCCTAACCCTAATCCTAACCCTCACCCTCATCCTCACCCTCATTGTAAAATTAACCCTAACCATAAAACTAACAATAACCCTAAACCTAAACCTGATCCTAACCCTCACCCTCACCCTAACCCTAACACTAACCCTTACCCTAACCCTAACCCTCACCCTCAACGTAACCCTAACCATAAACCCTAAACCTCACACTAACGTTAACCCTAACCCTCACCCTCAATCTAGACCTCACCCTAACCCTAATCCTAACCCTAAACCTCATCCTAACACTCAACCTAACCCTAAAATACTAACTCTCATCCTAACCCTAACCTCTCCCTCACACTCATGCTCGGCCTAAGCCTAAGCCTAAACCTAAGACTAAACATAACCCTCACACTCACCCTAACCCTCACCCTAACACTAACACTAACCCTCAACCTCACCCTAGCCCATACTCTAACCCTAAGACTAAGCCTAACCCTCATGCTAACCCTCTCCCTCACCCTAACTCTAATCCTAACCCTGAACCTCACACTCACCCTCACCCTAACCCTAACTGTGACACTAACCCTAACCCTAACACTAACCCTCACCCTAAAGCTAACTCTAAACCTAAACTTCATCCTCACCCTAACCCTAACACTCACCCTCACCCTCACCCTCCGCCGAACACTAAGCCTATCCCTAACACTAACATTAACCCGAAACCTAACCCTCACACTAACCCTCACCCTAACCCTGAACCTAACCCTCACCCTCAACCTAGCCCATACCCTAAACCTAAGCCTATTCCTAAACCTCACCGTAACCCTCACTCTAACCCTAACCCCATCCCTCACCCTAAACCTAACCATCACTCTCACCCTCACCCTCAGCCTAAATCTAAGCCTAACAGTAACCCTAACCCTAAACCTCACACTCACCCTAAACCTTACCCTAACACCAACCCTAACACTAACCCTAACCCTAACCCTCACCCTAACCCTAACTCTAACCCTAATCTTCACCCTAAGCCTATCCCTCACCCTCACCTTCAAGCTGGGCCTAAGCCTAAGCATAAGCCTAAAACTAAATCTAACCCTCACACTCACCGTCACCCTAACTCTAAACGTAACCCAAACCCTCGCACTAACCCTCAACCTAACACTAAACCTAACTCTAACCCTATCCATAACAATAACCCTCACCCTCAGCCTCACGCTCACCGCAAACTTAACCCTAACCATAACACTAACAATAACCCTAATCCTCACCATAACCCTAACCCTAAACCTAACCCTAACCCGAACCCTAGACCTAATCCTTACCCTCACCCTCACCCTAAACCAAACCCTAACCCTAACCCTCACCCTAACCCTAACCTTAACCCTAAACCTAACCCTAACCCTAATCCTAACCCTAAACCTAATCCTAACCATAACTTTAACCCTAAATCTTATCCTAACCCACACCCTTACCCTAACCCTACCCCTCACCCTAACCCTAACCTTAACCCTCACCCTCATGCTCGGCCGAAGCCTAAGCCTAAGCCTAACCATAACCCTAACCCTAACCTTCACCCTAACCATAAACCTAACACTAACCCTAACTCTAACCCTAAACCTCACCCTCACCCTAACTCTAACTCTAACCCTAACCCTAAACCTAAACCTCACCCTAACCATAACCCTAACCGTCACCCTCACACTCACTGAAAATGTAACCCTAACCCTAATCCTAACAATAACCCTAACCCTTACCCTAACCCTCACCCTATCCATAACCCTCACCCTACCACTAACCCTCAACTTAACACTAACCCTAACCCTAAAACTAACCCTCACACTGACCCTGAACATCAAACTAACCCTAAACCTCACCCTAAACCTAAACCTAAACCTCCCCCTCACCCTAGCCCTCACCGTAACCCTAATCTTCATCCTCACCCTAAATCTCACACTAATCCTAACACTAATCCTCAATCTAACCCTCCTCTTCCCCCTAAACCTAACCCTAACCCGCACCCTCACCCTCACCCTAACCCTAACCTTCACCATTACCATAACACTCACACTCAGCCTAACCCTCACCTTTACCCCTACTGTCCCCCTCACCCTAACCCTCACCCTAACCCTCATCCTCATCCTAACCCTCACCCTAACCCTAACCCTAACCCTCACCCTCAATGTAACCCTAACCCTAACCCTAAACTCACCCTAATGCTAACCCTAACACTCACCCTCACTCTAGCCCTCACCCTAACCCTATTCCTAACGCTAAAACTCATCCTAACCCTCACCCTAACCCTCACCCTCACCCTAGTCCATAACCTAACCCTAAGCCAAAGCCTACCCCTCACACTAACCCTCACTCTAACCCTAACCCAAAGCCACACCCTAACCCTAACCCTCACCCTAACCCTAACTCAAATCCTAAGCCAAACCATAACCCTAATCCTCAAACTCACCCTCACCTTAACCCTAATTCTAATCCTAAACCTAACCCTAACCCTAAACCTAAGCCTTACCCTCACCCTCACCCTAACTCAAACCCTAATCCTAACCCTCACCCTAACCCTAAACTTAACCCTAAACCTAACCCTAACCCTAATCCTAACCCTAAACCAAACCCTAACCGTAACCTTTACCCTAAATCTCATCCTACCCGTCACCCTAACCCTAACCCTAACCCTCACCCTAACCCTAACCCTAACCCTCACCCTCATGCTTGGCCTAAGCCTAACCCTAACCCTAACCCTAACCCTAACCCTAACCCTAAACCTCACCCTCACCCTAACCCTAAACCTAAACCTGATCCTAAACCCAAACTTAACCCTCACCCTTACCCTCACCGTAAAGTAACCCTAACCCTAACCCTAACAATAACCCTCACCCTAATCCTAACACTCAACCTAACCATAACCCTCATCCTAACCCTAAACCTCACCATAACACGAACCCTAACCCCAACACTAATGCTCACACTAACCCTAACCATCACCCTATCCCTAATCCTCACCCTAACACTAACCCTAAACTTCACCCTCACCCTAGCCCTCACACTAACCCTAACCCTCATCCTCACCCTAAACCTCACACTAACCCTAACACTAATCCTCAATCTAACCCTAACACTAAACCTTACCCTAACCCTCATCCAAACCCTAACCCTCATGCTTACCGTAACCCTCACCCTCAGCCTAACCTACAACTTCACCCTTTCCCTCAGCCTAACCCTAAGCCTAACCCTAACCATAACGCTAAGGCTCACACTCACCCTCACCCTCACACTAATCCTAAAGCTAACCCTATCCCTAACTCTAAACTTCACCCTAAACCTAACCCTCACCCTAACCTCACCCTAACACTTATCCTAACCTACACACTAATCCTAACCATCACACTTAGGGGAACACTCACCCTCAGCCTAACCCTGATCTTTAGTCTTACCGTCCGCTCATCCTAACCCTCACCCTAACCCTAAACCTCATCCTAACACTCACTCTAACCCTAACCCTATCCATCACCCTAACATTAACCCTCATCCTCACCTTCACCTTCACCCTAACCCTAAGCCTAAGACTAACCCTAACCCTCACCCGCACACTAGCCCTAACCCTAAACCTAAGCCTAACCCTAACCCTCATCTTAAAACTCACCCTTACCCTAACCCTAACCATCACTCAAAACCTATTCCTAACCCCCACCCACACCCTCAGCCTAACCCTAATCCTAAGCCTAAGCCTAACCCTAACCCTCATCCTCACCCTAGCCCGCACCCTAACCCTAATCCAAACCATAACCCTCACCCTAACCCTCACCCTAAACCTAACCCTAAACCTCACAATAAACCTAACCCTAACCCTCAACCTAACCCAAACCCTCACCCTTACCGTAACCCTAACCCTAAACCTCACCCTAAAACTAAACCTCACCCTAACCCTAAACCTCACCCTAAACCTAACCCTAACCTTAACCCTCACCCTAGCCCTCATCTTAACCCGAATCCTAACCCTATACCACATTCTAACCCTCACCCTAACCCTAAACCTAACCCTCACCCTAACCATAACCCTCATCCTCACCCTCAGCCTAAACCTAAGCCTAAGCCTAACCCTAACCCTAAACCTCACATTCAACCTCACCCTACCCTTAATCCTAAATCTAACCCTATCCCTAACCCTAACCTTCACCCTCTCCCTAGCCCTAAACCTAAACCTAATCCTAACCATAACCCTAATCCTAACCTTCACCCTAACCCTAACCCTAACCATCACCCAAAACCTATTTCTCACGCCCAACCTCACCCTCAGCCTAACCCTAAGCCTAACCCTAACCCTAACCTTAACACTCACCCTCACCCTACCCTGCACCCTAAACCTAATCCAAACCATAAACCTCACCCTCAACCTAAACCTAAACCTCACCCTCAACCTCAGCCTAAACCTCGGCCTACCCCTAACCCTAACACTAACCCTCACACTCACCCTCACCCTAACCCTAATGACAGCCCTAAACCTAACCATCAACCTAACCCTAATCCTCACCCTAACCCTAAACCTAACACTGACCCTAAACCTAACCCTCAACCTAACCCTAACTCTAAACCTAAACCTCAACTTCATCTTAAGCCTATCCCTAACCCTAACCCTAAACCTCACCCTAAACATAACCCTAAACGTCACCTTCATCCTAACCCTCATCCTAATCCTCACCCTAACCCTAACCCTAACCATCACCTTAACCCAAACCCTCAACCTCAACCTCACCCACAGCCTAACCCTAAGCCTAAACATAAACCTAACCCTAACCCACACACTCACCCTCACCCTAACCGTAATCCTAATCTTAAACCTAAGAATAACCCTAACCCTAACATTAACCCTCACCCCAAACATAACCCTCACCCTAAACCTAACCCTCACCGTAACACTTACCCTCACCCTAACACTAACCCTTACTCTAACACTAACCCTCACACTAACCCTAGCCCTCACCCTAACCCTAAACCTCACCCTAATCCTAACCCTAAAATTCACCCTCACCCAAGCCCTCACCCTAACCCTAATTCTAAACCTAACCCTCAACCTAACGATAACCCTCATCCTCACCCCAAACCTCACACTAACCCTAACCTTAATCCTCAATCTAACCCTCACCCTAACCCTAACCTGAACCCTTAACCTAACCCTCACTCTAATCCTAACCCTCACCCTTATCTTAAACCTCACCCTCAGCCTAACCCTCACCTTTACCCTTACAATCACCCTCACCCTAACCCTCACCTTTACCCTAACCCTCACCATAGCCCTCCCACAACCCTAACCCTAACCCTCAACCTCACCCTCACCCTCATCGTAATACTAACCCCATCAAAATTCATAACCCTAAAGCTCAACTTCACCCTAACTGTCACCCTAATTCTTAACCTCACACTAATACTAACCCTAACCCTAACCATAACTCTCACACTAAACCTAAACCTCACCCTATCCATAACGCAACCCATTACCCTAACTCTCACATTAACCCTAACTCTAACCCTCACCCTCACCCTCACCCTAACCCTCACCCTAATCCTAATCCTAACCCTCAGAATAACCCTCACACTAACCCTAAGTATAAACCTAGCCCTAACCCTCACCCTAACCCAAACCCTAACCCTAACCCTCACCCGTAACCTAACCCTCACTCTGTCTTAAACTCATCCCCACCCTAACCTCACACTTAACGGAAACCTCACCTTAACTATAAATCTAATCATCACCCTCACCGTCACCCTCATGCTAACCCTAATCCTAACACTCACCCTAACCCTAAAACTCACCCTAAACCTCACCTTAAACCTCACTCTCACCCTCACCTTCACCCTAACCCTAAACCTAACCCTCAACCTAACCCTCACCCTAAACCTAATGCTAACTCTAACACTCACCCCAAACCTCATGCTATCACTTATCCACACCACAAACCTAACCCTAACCTTAACCCTCACACTCACCCTAAATCTCACCGTAACCCTAAACCTAATCATAACCCTCACCCTCAACATAACCCTAACCATAACCCTCACCCTCACCCTAACCCTCTCCATAAACCTTACCCTCACCCTCACCATAACCCTCACACTAAACCTAACCCTCACCCTAAACCTAACCCTACCCCTCACCCTTACCCTCACCCTAAACTTAACCCGAACCCTATCCCTTACCCTAACCCTCACCCTTACTGTAACCCTCACCTTTACTCTTACCATCACGCTCATACTAACCCTCACCCTAACGCGAACCCACATCCTAACCCTCACCCTAACCCTAACCCTAACCATCACCATAACCCTAAGCCTCACCCTCACCATCACCCTCAGCCTAAACCTAACTCTAACACTAACCCTCACTCTCACCCTAGCATTCAGCCTAACCCTAATTCTAACCCTAACTCTCATCCTAAACCTCACCCTAACCTTAAGGATAAGCATCACCCTAAGACTAATCCTCACCCCCACCCTCACCCTCAGCCTAACCCTAAGCCTAAGCCTAATCCTAAACCTAACCCTCACACTCACCCTCACCCTAACCCTAATCCTAACCCTAACCATAACACTAACCCAAACCTCAACGTAACCCTCACCCTAACCCTAAAGCTAACCCTAACACTAACCCTATCCCTAACCCTCAACCTAACCCTCCCCTTCAACCTAACTCTAACCCTAAACCTCACCCTGACCCTATCCCTAATCCTAACCCTAACCCTAAACCTCACCCTAACCCTAACCCTAACGCTCACCATCAACCTCACCTAAACCTCACACTAACCCTAACCATAATCCTCAATCTAATCCTCACCCTAAACCTAAACCTAACCCTTACCCTAACCCTAATCCTAAACTTCACCCTCACCCTAAACCTAATCCTAACCCTAACCCTAACCCTCACCCTAACCTTAACCCTTACCCTTAAGGGAACCCTAACACTCATTCTAACCCTCACCCTAACCCTAATCCTAAACCTCACCCTAACACTAACCCTAACACTCTCCCTTACCCTAGCACTCACCCTAACCCTAAACCTAACCCTAATCCTCATGCTACCCATCACCCTAACCTTAACCCTAACCTTAACAATAGCCCTCAACCTAACCCTAATCCTCACGCTCACCATAACCCTAACCCTAACCCTAAACTCAAACCGAACCCTAACTCTCACACTATCCCTAACCCATCACTCAACCTAAACCTAAGCCTCACCCTTACCCTCACCCTCAGCAAAACTCTAAGCCTAACCCTAACCTTTAACCGAACCCTCACGCTCACACTACACCTTATCCTAATCCTAATCCTAACCCTAAGCCTAACCATCAACCTGACCCTAACACTCACCCTAACCCTAACACTAACCCTTACCTTAACCCTCGACCTAACTCTCCCCCTAAGGCTAAGTCTAAACATAAAGCTCAACCTAAACCTAACCCTAATCCTAACCCTAAACCTAAACCTCACCCTAACCCTAAACCTAACCCTCACCCTCACCCTTACTGTAACTCTAAACCTAACCCTAACAAAAACACTATTCCTAACCCTAAACCTAAACTTAACCCTAACCCTAACCCTAATCCAAACACTCACCCTCAACCTAACCCTAACCCTCACCCCCACCCTCACACTCAGCCTCAACCTAAGCCTAAGCCTAACCCTTAACCCTAACCCTCACACTCTCCCTAACACTAAACCTAACCCTAACCCTAACCCTAACCTTCACCCTCACCCTAACCCTCACCTTAACCTTAACCCTAACATTAACCCCAAACCTAACCCACACCCTCAGATTCACCCTAAACCTAACTCTAACCCTAAACGTCATCCTGACCCTCTCCCTAACCCTAACCCTAACCCTACACCTCACCCTAACCCTAAAACTCAAACTCAATCTCAGCCTATCCCTCAACCTAACCCTAATCCTAACCATAAACCTCATCCTAAACCTCTCCATAATCCTAAGCCTAACCCTCACCCTAACCCTAACTATATCACCATCAACCTGACCCTCAGCCTAACCCTAAGCCTAACCATAAACCTAACCCTAACACACACACTCACCCTCATCCTAACCCTAAACCTAACCCTAAACCTAACCCTAACCTACACACTCACACTCACCCTATCATTAATTCTAACCCTAACCATATTCCTCCCCCTAACTCTCACCCTAACCCTAACCTACCCCTCACAAAAACTCTAACCCTAACCCTCACCCTCAGTCTCAGCCTAAGCCTAAGCCAAAACCTAACCCTAACCCTCACACTCACCCTAACTCTAAACCTAATCCTAACCCTAACCCTAACCCTTACCCTCACTCTAACCCTCACCTTAACCCTAACCCTAACACTAACCCTAACCCTAATCCTCTCCCTCAGCCTCACCCTAACCCTAACTCTAACCCTAAATCTCACCCTCACACTTACCCTGACCCTAATCCTATCCTTAAACCCTTACTTCACCCTAACCCTAAACCTAAACTTCACCCTCACCCTAGCCCTCCCCCTAAACTTAATCCTAACCTTAACCCTCATACTAACCCTCCCCCTAACCCTAACCCTAACCCTAACACTAATCCTAACCCTCACCCTCACCCTAACCCTAACTCTAATCCTAACCCTAACCCTAACCCTCACACTCACCCTCACCTTAACACTAATCCTAATCCTAACCCTATCACGAAACCTCAGCCACACACTAAACCTCACCCTAACACTTACCCAAATAGTAACCCTAACCTTAACCTAACCCTCACCATAAAACTAACTCTAAACCTAAACCTCACCCTCACCTTAACCCTGAACCTAACCCTAATTCTAAACCTCACCCTAAACCTAAACCTTATCCTAACACTTACCCTCACCCTAACACTAACAATAACCCTATCACTAACCCTCACACTAATGCTAACCATCACCCTAAACCTAAACCTCACCCTAACTCTAACCCTAAACCTCAACTTCACCTTAGCCCTCACCCTAAGCCTAACCTTCATCCTCACCCTAAACCTCACACTAACCCTAACACTAATCCTCAATTTAACCCTCACTCTCACACTAAATTCTAACCCGACCCTCACCCTTGCCATCACCCTCAACCTCAGCCTAACCCTCACCTTTACTCTTATAGTCAACCTCATCCTAACCCTCACCCTAACCCTAACCCTCATCCTAACCCTCACCCTAACCGTAACCCTAACCATCACCCTAACCCTAACCCTCGCCCTCACCTTCAGCCTCAGCATAACCCTAAGCCTAAGCCTAAACCTATCCCTAAACCTCACAGTCATTGTAGCCCTCACTCTAACTCTTATCCTAAACCTAACCCTCATCCTAACCCTAAACCTAACCATAAACTAAACCAGCACTCTAAACCTAATCCTCATCCCCACCCTCACACCTCAGCCTAACCCTAAGCCTAAGCCTAAGCCTAACCCTAACCCTCACACTCAACCTCACCCTAAACATAATCCTAACCCTAACCCTAACCCTAAACCTAAACCTCAACCTAACCCTCACCGTAAACCTAACCCTAAACCTAACCCTCACCCTGACCTTAGTCTTCACCCTAACCCTCACCCCAAACCTAACCCTCACCCTCACCCAAACCCGAACCTTAACCCTCACCCTAAGCCTACCCCTAACATTAACCCTAAACCTCACCGTAACCCTAACACTAACCCTCACAATCACCCTAGCCCTCAACCTTACCCTACTTGTAACCCTAAACCTCATCCTAACCCTCACCCTAAACCTAACCTTAACCCTCACCCTAAAACTAAACCTAATTTTCACCCTCAAACTAAACCTAACCCTAATCCTCACCATAACCCTAACCCTAAACCTAACACTCACCCTCACCCTAGCCCTCATCCTAACCCTAATCCTAACTGTAACCCTCATGCTAACACTCACACTAACCCTAACCCTAACTCTCACCCTAAACCAAGCCCTACTCCTAACCCTCAACCTATACCTAAACTTAACCCTAACCCTAAACCTCACCCTCATGATAGCCCTCACACTAACCCTAATCCTAAAACTAACCCCCATTATAACCATCACCCTAAACCTAACCCTAACCCTCTCCCTAACCCTAACCCTCACCCTCACTCTCAGCCTAACCCTAAGCCTACCTCTAACCCTAACCCGAACCCTAACCCTTACACTCACCCTCACCCAAACCCTAATCCTAAAATGAACCCTATCCCTAGCCCTAAAACTCACCCTAAATCTCAACCTAAACCTAAACCTAAAACTAATCCTAACACTAACCCTCACACTAACCCTCACCTTAAGTCAAACTCTAACCCTAAACCTCACCCCCAACCTAACCCTAATCCTCACCCTCACCCTCTCCCTCAGCCTATCCCTAAGCCTAAACCTAACCCAAAACCAAACCCTCACACTCACCCTCACCCTAAACTTCAGCCTTACCCTAAGACTAAGCCTAAGCCTAAACCTAACCCTAACCCTCACCTTAACCATAAGCCTCACCCTAACCCTAACACTCACTCTAACCCTAACCCTAACCCTCACCCTCACCAACACCCTCACCCTAACCGTAACCCTCACCTTCACCCTAAATCAAACCCTAACCCTAACCCTCACCCAAACCCTAAGCCTAACTCTAAACCTAACTCTAACCCTCACACTCACCCTCAACCTAAATTAATCCTAAACCTAAACCTATCCCTAACCCTAACCCTCACACTAACCCTCAACGTTGTGCTCACCCTAACCCTAATCCTAACCCTAAACCTCAACCTAACCCTCACCCTAACCCAAACCCTCACCCTAACAATAACTTTAAGCCTCACTTTCATGCTAGGCTTAGGCCTAAGCCTAAGCTTAAGCCTAACCCTAACACTCACCTAACCCTAACACGAACACTAACCCTTACTATAACCCTAAACCTCACCCTCACCCTAACCCTAAACCTAACACTAACTCTAAAACTCAACCTAACCCTAACCCTCACCCTCACCCTAGCCCTCAGCCTAACCCTAATCCTAACATTAATCCTCATCCTAAACCTCACCCTAACCCTAAACCTAACCCTCACCCTAAACCTAGCCCTAACCCTAACCCTAACCCTATCCCTCAACCTAATCATAACCGTCAATCTCACCGTAACCCTAACCCTAACCCTCACCCTAAACCCAAACTTAACTGGAACCCTAACTCTCACCCTAACCCTAACCCTAACCCTCAGCCTAATCCTAACCTTCACCCTCACCCTCACCCTAATAATAAATCTAACAATAACCCTAACCCAAACCCTCACAATCAGCCTCACCCTAACCCTAACTCTAACCATAAAAATCACTTTCACCATAACCCTAACCCTAACCCTAACCCTAAACCTCACCCTAACCCTAACCCTAACCCTAATCCTCATCCTCAACCTAGCCCTCACCCTCACCCTAATCCTAACCCTAACCCTCATCCTAACCCTCACCCTAACCCTAAAACTCAACCTCACTGAAACCCTTACCCTACCCCTCATCCTAACCCTAAACTTAACCCAAACCCTAAATCTCACCCTAACGCTAACCCTAACCCTCACCCTAAGCCTAACACTCACCCTCAGCCTCAGCCTCAGTCTAAGCCTAAGCCTAAGCCTAACCCTAACACTAACCCTCACACTCTCCCTAACCCTAACCCTAATCCTATTCCTAAACTTAACCCTAACCCTCACCCTCACCTTATCCCTCAACTTGACCCTAACCCTAACACTAACCCTAAACCTAAGCCTCACCCTCAGCCTCACCCTAACCCTAACTCTAACCCTAAAACTCATCCTCACCCTAACCCTATCCCTAAAAGTCACCCTAAACCTAAGCATAAACCTCACCCTCAACCTAGACCTCCCCCTAACCCTAACCCTCATCCTCACCCTCCCCCTAACCCTAACATTAACTTTCACCCTAACACTAACCCTCACCCTCAGCCTCAACCTCAGCCTAAGCCTAACCCTAACCCTAAACCTCACACTCACCATAACCCTAACCCTAATCCTAATGCTGACACTAACCCTAACCCTCACCCTCACCCTAACCCTCAACTTAACAATAACCCTAACATTAACCCTAAACCTAACCCACACCCACAGCCTTACCCTAACCCTAATTCTAACCCTAAACATCACCCTGACACTAACCCTAAGCCTCACCCTAACCCTAAAACTAAAACTCACCCTCACCCTAACAATAAAACTAACCCTAACCCTAAACCTCATCCTAACCCTCCCCCTAACCCTAACTCTAAACCTAAACCTCACCCTTACCCTAACCCCAACCCTAAACTTAAACCTCACCCTAAACCGCACCCTAACCCTAATCCTCACCCTCACCTTCACCCTCCACCTCACCTTAACTGTGACCCTAACCCTAACTATAACACAAACCCTAACCCTAACACTAACCTTAACCCTAACCATATCCCTCACCCTCAACCTCACCCTCAACGCAATCTTAACCCTAACCATAAAACTAACAATAACCCTAACCCTAAACCTAACCCTAATTCTCACCCCCACCCTCATCCTCATCCTAACCCTAAGCCTAACCCTCACCGTATACCTAACCCTAAACCTAAACCTAACCCTAACACTAAACCTAACACTAATCCTAAGCTTCACTCTCACACTAACACAAACCCTAACCCGAACCCGAACTCTAACCCTAAGCCTAACCCTAACCCTAACCCTAACCTTCACACTCAATCTAGCCTAACCCTAATCCTAAACCTAACCATATCCCTAAACATAACCCTCACCATAACCCTCACAATAGCCCTCACCCTAACACTAATCCTAACCCTAAACCTCATCCTAAAACTCACCCTAACCCTGACCCTAACCCTCACCGTCATGCTCGGCCTAAGCCTAAGCCTTAGCCTAAGGCTAACCTTACACCTGACCCTCACCCAAACCCTAACCTTAACACTAACCCTAACTCGAAACCTAAACCTCACTCTCACCATAACCCTAACTCTAACCCTAAAGCTAAACCTAAACCTCATCCTAACCCTAAACCTAACCTTCACCCTCACCCTCACCTTAACCCTCACCCTAACCCTAACCCACACCCTAACACTTACCCTCAGCCTAACACAAACCCTAACACTAACACTGACCTTCACACTAAGCTAACCATCAAACTAACCCTAAACCTAAATCTGAACCTAACCTTCACCCTCACCCTATCCCTAACCCCCATCTTCCCCCTAAACCTCACCATAACCCTAACACTAATCCTCAATCTAACCCTCACCCTCACTCTACCCCGAACCCGAAAACTAACCCTAACCCTAACCCTGACCCTTACAGTAACCTTAAACCTCAGCCTAACCATCATGTTGACCCTTACGGTCACCCCCACCCTAACCCTCACCCTAACCCTAAGCCTCACCCTCATGCTCGGCCTATGCCTAAGCCTAAGCCCAAGCTTAACTGTAAACTTGACCCTCACCCTAACCCTAAACCTAACACTAACCATAACTCTAAACCTAAACCTCATACTCAAGCACACCCTCAGCATAACCCTAAGGCTAACCCTAACCCTCACACTCACACTAACCCTAACCCTAATCCTAATCCTAACCCTAACCCAAACCCTCACACTAACCATAACCCTCACCCTAACCCTAACCCTAACACTAACCCCAAACCTAACCCTAACCCTCACCCTCAGCCTCACCTTAACCCTAATTCTAAACCTAAACTTCACCCTCACTCTAATCCTACCGCTAAACCTAACCCTAACCTTAACCCTAACCCTAGCCCTCCCCCTAACTATCACCCTAACCCTAACACTAACACTAACCCTAACTCTAACCCTTACCCTAACACTAAAACTCACCCTAACCCTAACCCTAAGCCTCACCCTAACCCTAAACCTCACCCTCACCCTCACCCTCAGCCTAAACTTAAGCCTAACCCTAACCCTAACCATAACCCTCACACTAACCCTAAACCTAAGCCTAATCCTAATCCTAACCCTCAACCTAACCCTCACCCTAAATCTAAACCTAACCCTAATACTAACCCTAAACCTAACCCTAACCCTAACCCTAACACTAACCCTCACACTCACCCAAACCCTAACCCTAATACTAATCCTAACCCTAACCCTAACCCTCACCCTCACTCTCACCCTCACCGTAACCCTAACCCTAACACTAACCCAATCCCTAACCCTAACCCTCACCCTCAGCCTCACCTTAACCCTAATTCTAACCCTAAACTTCACCCTCACCCTAACCCTACCGCTAAACCTAACCCTAACCTTAACCCTAACCTTAGCCCTCCCCCTAACTATCACCCTAACCCAAACACTAACACGAACCCTAACTCTAACCCTTACCCTAACACTAAACCTCACCCTAACCCTAACCCTAAGCCTCACCCTAACCCTAAACCTCACCCTCACCCTCACCCTCAGCCTAACCTTAAGCCTAACCCTAAACCTAACTCTAACCCTCACACTAACACTAAACCTAACCTAATCCTAATCCTAACCCTAACCCTAACCCTCACCCTAACCCTAAACCTAACCCTAACACTAACCCTAACCCTAACCCTCACCTTCAACCTCACCCTCAGCCTAACCCTAATCCTAACCCTAACACACACACTCACCCTTACCCTAACTCTAATCCTAACCCTAACCCTAATCCTAACCCTCACCCTCATGCTCGGCCTAAGCCTAACCCTAAGCCTAAGATTAAGCCTAACCCTAACCCTCACAGTAATGCTCACCCTAACCCTAACCCTAACACAAAAGTTAACTCTAACCCTAAACCTCACTCTCACCCTAACCCTAACACTAACCCTAACCCTAAACATAGGCCTAACCCTCTTCCTAACCCTAACCCTCACTCTCACCCTAGACATCAACCTAACCCTAATCCTAACCCTAACCCTAATACTAACCCTAAACCTAAACCTAACCCTAACCATCACCCTTAACCTAATCCTCAAACCCACCCTCACACTCAGCCTAACACTAAGCCTAATCCTAATCCTAACCCTAAACCTCACACTCAGCCTCACCATAACCCTAATCCTAAATCCAACCCTAACACTAAACCTAAACCTCAACCTAACCCTCACCCTAACCCTAACACTAACCCTAAACCTAACCCTCCCCCTAACCCTCCCCCTAACACTAACTCTAACACTAAACCTCACCCTCACCCTAACCCTCACCCTAAATCTAAACCTAACCCTCACCCTCACCGTAACTCTAACCCTAACCCTAAAAATAACACTAACCCAAACCCTCACCCTAAACCTAACCCTAAATTAAACCCTCACCCTAACCGTAGCTCTAACCCTAACCCTAAATCTCACCCTAACCCTAACCCTAACCCTCAACGTCAGCCTCACCCTAACCGTAAACTTAACCTTAACCATAACACTAACAATAACCCTAACCCTAACCCTAATCCTAAACCTGACGCTCACCCTAAACCTAACCCTAACACTCACCGTAACCCTAACCCTAAACCTCACCCTAACCATGAAATTAACACAAACCCTAACTCTCACCCAAACGCTAACCCTAACTCGAATCCTAAATGTAACCCTCACCCTCAGGTTAACGCTAAGCCTAACCCTATCCCTAAGCCCAACCTAAGCATTCACCCTAACACTAACCCTAATCCTAATCCTAAACCTAACCCTAACCCTCACCCTCCTCCTAACCCTCAACCTAACTCTAACCCTAAGACTAACCCTAACCCTTACAATAACCCTCACCCTAACACTTACCCTAATCCTAACTCTCACCCTTAGGGGAACACTCACCCTCAGCCTAACCCTCACCTTTATTCTTACCGTCACACTCACCCTAACCCTCACCCTATCCCTAACCCTCATCCTAACACTCAGCCTAACCCTAACGCTATCCATCACCCTAACCCAAAACCTCACCCTCATCCTCACCCTAAGCCTAACCCTAAGCCTAAGCCTAAGCCTAACCCTAACCCTCACCCTTACCCTAGCCCTCTCCCTAAACATAATCCTAACGCTAAGCCTCATCCTAACACTCACCCTAACTATCACCCAAAACCTATTCCTCACCTCCACCCTCACCCTCAGCCTAACCCTAAGACTAAGCTTAACCCTAACCATAACCCTCAACCTCAGGCTCACCCTCACCACAAACTAAACCCAAAACACAACATTAAAAATAAACCTATTTTTAACCCTAACCCTAAACCTAATCTTCACCCCCACCCTCACCCTCAGCCTAACCCTAACTCTAAACCTAATCCTAAACCTAACCCTAATCCTCAGCCTCAACCTCACCCTAACGCAAACCCTAACCCTAATCCTCACCAAAACCCTAAGCCTAAGCCTAACCCTAACCCTAATTCTCACACTCAGCCTCAACCTAACCCTAATCCTAAACCTAACCCTATCCCTAAACCTAACCCTCACTCTTACCCTCACCCTAGCTCTCACCCTAAAACTAATCCTTACCCTAAACCTCATCCTAACACTCACCCTTACCCTAACCCTAACCCTCATCCTAACCCTAACACTAAAACTAACCCTAACTCCAAACCAAAACCTCACCCTCACCCTAACCCTAACTCTAAGCCTAACCCTAAACCTAAACCTCATCCTAACCCCAAACCTAACCCTCACCCTTACCCTCACCATAACCGTAACCCTAACCCTAATGGTAACAATAACCCTAGACCTAACCCTAAACCTCACCCTAACCATAACCCTCACCGTAACCCTATCACTCACACTAACCCTAACCCTCACCCTCACCCTCACCCTAACCCTAACCCTAAACCTCCCCCTCACCCAAAACCAAAGCCTAACCTTAACCCTCACCCTAACCCTAAGCCTAAGCCTAACCCTAACCCTAATATTAACCCTCACACTGACCCTCAACCTACACCTAATCCTAAACCTAACCCTAACCCTCACAGTAACGCTCAAACTAGCACTCACCCTAACTCTAATCCTAAACCTAAACCTCATCCTAACCCTGACCCTAACCCTCACCCTAACACTAACCCTAATCCTCACCCTCATGCTCGGCCTAAGCCTAAACCTAAGCCTAAGCTTAAACCTAACCCTAACCCTCACACTAATGCTCACCCTAAACCTAATCCTAAAACTAACCCTAACTCCAACCCTAAACCTCACCCTCACACTAACCCTTACTCTAACCCTAACCCTAAACCTAAACCTCATCCTAACCCCAAACCTAACCCTCATCCTTACCCTCACCGTAAAGATAACCCTAACCCTAACCGTAACAATAACTCTAACCCTAACCCTAAACCTCACCCTAACCATAAGCCACACCCTAACACTAACCCTCACACTAACCCTAACCATCACACTAACCCTAACCCTTACCCTAATCCTAAACCTCACCCTTACCCTAAACCTAACCCTAAACCTCACCCTCACCCTAGCCCTCACCCTAACCCTAATTCTAACCCTCATTCTCACCCTAACCCTAATCCTCATCCTCACCCTAAACCTCAAACTAACCCTAACCCTAATCCTCAATCTAACCCTCACCCTAAACTTAACCCGAACCCTTACCCTAAGCGTAACCCTAACCCTAACCCTCACACTTATCTTAACCCTCAACTTCAGCCTAACCCTCACCTTTACACTTACTATAACCCTCACCCTAACCCTCACCCTAACCCTAACCCTCATCCTACCCCTCAACCTAACCCTAATCCTAACCATCACCCTAACCCTAATCCTCACACTCACCCTGACCCTAACCTTAATACTAAATCTAACCCTAACCCTAACAATAAACCTCAACTTAACCCTCACCCTAACCCTAACACTAACACTAACCCTAAACCTGCCTTCAAACTAATCCTCCCCCTAACCCTAACTCTAAACCTGAATCTCACCCTCACCCTCACTGTAACTCTAAACCTAACCCTATCCCTACCCCTAATCCTAGCCCACAACCTCACCCTAATCCTAGTCCAAACCCCAACCCTCACACTATCCCTAACCCACACCCTCACAGTAATCCTAACCCTCATCCTAACCCTCACCCTAACCCTAACTAATCCTAAACATCAACCTAACACTAACCCTAAAGCCCACCCTCACCCTAGCCCTCACCCTAACCCTATTCCCAACCCTAATCCTCATTAGAACCCTCTCCCTAACCCTAACCCTAACCATAACCCTCAACCTAATGCTAACCCTCAGCCTCACCAAAACCCTTATGCTAACCCTCACCCTAACCCTAAACTTAACCCTAAACCTAACCCTCATCGTAACCCTAAACCACACCCTCAGCCTCACCCTCAATCTAACCCTAAGCCTAACCCTAAACCTAACCCTAACACCCACACTCACCCTCACCCTAACCCCAACGCTAAAGCTAACTCTCTCCCTAACTCTCACCGTAAACCTAACCCTAACACGAACCCTAACACTAACCCTCAACGTAACCCTCACCCTAAAACTAACTCTAACCCAAAACCTCACCCTCACCCTAAACTTAACTCTAAGCCTAACCCAAACCCTAAACCTCACCCTAACACTAACCCTAACACCAACCCTCAACCTAACCCTCACCCTAACCCTAATTCTATCCCAAAACCTCACCCTCACCCTAAACCTAACTCTAACCCTAACGCAAACCCTAAACCTCACCCTAACCCTAACCATAACCCTTTCCCTAAACATAACCCGCACCCTGACCCAAACCCTCACCCTAACACTTACCCTGACGCTAACACTAATCCTAACCCTAACACTAACCCTCACACTAACCCTAACCCTAACCCAAAAACTCAAACTAACCCTCAACCTCACCCTAACCCTAACACTAACCCTCACACTAACACTCACCCTAACCCTCCCCCTAACCCTATATCTAACACTAAACCTCACCCTCACCCTAAACCTAACCCTAACCTTAACCCTAAATCCCACCCTAACCCTAACGTTAACCCTCAGCTGCACCCTCACCCTCACCGGTATTCTAACCCTAACCCTAACAAAAACACTAACCCTAACCCGAACCATCACCCTAACCCTAATCCTCACACCCACACTCACCCTCAGCCTAACACTAAGCCTAAGCCTAACCCTCACCTTAACCCTTACACTCACCCTCAACCTAACCCTAATCCTAACCCTAAACATATCCCTAAACCTCATCCTAAACCTCACCCTCACACTAACCCCAACGCTAAACCTAACCCTAAACCTCACCCTAACAATCCAGCTAACCCTAACTTTAACCCTAAACATCACCCTCACCCTAACCCTAACACTAAACCTAAACCTAAACCTCACCATAAACCTTACCCTCACCCTCAACCTCAACTTCACCGTAACTCTAACTCTAACCGTAACAATAACACTTACCCTAACCCTAACCCTAACCATAACCATAACCCTCACCCTCAGCCTCACCCTCACCACAAACTTTACCCTAAATGTAACACTAACAATAACCCTAAACCTAACCCTTACCCTAATCCTTAACCCCACCATCCCACTCAGCCTAAACCTAAGCCTAATCCTAAGCCTAAACCTAAGCCTCACCATAATTCTAACCCTATCCCTCACCCAAACTCTAACCTTAACACTAAACCTCACCTTAAGGCTTACTCTAACCCTAACCCTAACCCTAACCAGCACCCTAACCCTAACCCTCACACTTAACCTCTACCTCAGCCTAACCCTAAGCCTAAACCTAACCTTAACCCTAACCCACACACTCACCCTCACCCTAACCCTAGTCCTAAATATAAACCTAACCCTTACCTTCACACTAACCCTCACCCTAACCCTAAACCTAAAACTAACCCTAACCCTAAACCTCAACCTAACCCTCACCCTAACCCTAACTCTAACCCTAAACCTCACACTCACCCTAACCCTAACTCAAACCCTAACCCTAACCCTAATCTTCACCCTAACCCTAACCCTCATACTCACCCTCACTGTAAACTTAACCCTAAACCTAACAATAACAGTAAACCTAACCCTAAACTTCACCGTAACCATAACATTCACCCTAACCCTAACCCTCACCCTAACACTTACCCTCACCCTTACCCTAACCCTAACTCTAACACTAACCCTCACAGTAACCGTAACTCTCACCCTAATCCTAAACCACACCCTAACCCTAACTAGCACCCTCAACTTAACCCTAATCCTAATCCTAACCCTCACACTAGCCCTCTCCCTAACCCTAATTCTAAACATAACCCTCACCCTAACTCTAACAATCATCCTCACCCTAAACGTCACACTAACCCTAACCCTACTCCTCAATCTAACCCTCACCCTCACCCTAACCCTCACCCTAACCCTTACACTAACCCTCACCCTAATCCTTACACTCACCCTTAGGGAAACACTCACAATCAGCCTAAGCCTCACCTTTACTATTACCGTCATGCTCACCCTAAGCCTCACCCTAACCGTAACCCTCATCCTAACACTCAGCCTAACCCTAACCCTATCCATCACCCTAACCCTATCCCTCACCCTCACCCTCACCCTCAAGCTAAACCTAAGCCTAAGCCTAAGCCTAACCATAACCCTCACCTTCACCCTAGCCCTCACCCTAAACCTAATCCTAACCCTTACTCTCATCCTCACTCTCACCCTAACCCTAACCCTAACCATCACCCAAAACCTATTCCTAACCCCCACCCTCACCCTCAGCCTACCCTAACCCAAACCTAACACTAACCCTAACCCTCACCCTCACCCTAGCCCGCAACGTAACCCTAATCCTAACCATAACCCTCATCGGTAACCGTCACCCTAACCCTAACCCCAAACTTCACCCTAACCTAACCCTAACCCAAACCCTCAAACTAACCCTAACCCTCACCCTCACCGTAACCCTAACCGTAACCCTGACCCTAACCCTAAACCTAACCCAAAACTTAAACCTCACCCTAAAACTAACTCTAATCTTAACCCTCACCCTAGCTCTCACCCGAACCCTATACCTCATCCTAACCCTCACCCTAAACCTAACTCTAACCCTCACCCTAATCCTAACCCTCAACCTCACCCTCAGCCTAACCCTAACTCTCACCCTAACATTAACCCTCACACTCACACTCACCCTAACCCTAATCCTAAATCTAACCCTATCCCTAACCATAACCCTCACCCTAACCCTCACCCTAACTCTTACCCTAACACCAATCCTAACAGTAACTCTCATACTAACCCTAACTCTAACCCTAAACCTCACCCTCACCCTCACCTTAACCCTCACCCTCACCCTCAGCCTAAACCTAAGCCTAAGCCTAAGCCTAACCCTAACCCTAACACTCACACTCACCCTCACACTAACACTAATCCTAATCCAAGCCCTAACACTAAACCTCACCCTAACCCAAACAATCATCCTCACCCTAAACCTAACACTAACCCTAACCCTAACCCTCAGCCTCAACCTCACCCTCAGCTTAACTTTAAGCCTAAACCTAAACCTAACCCTAAACCACACACTCACCCTCATGCTAACCCTAATCATAATCCTAACCCTAACAATAACCCTAACCCTAGCGCTATCCCTCACCCTAAACATAACCCTCACCCTAACCCAAACCCTCACTTTAACACTTACCCTCACCCTAAAAGTAACCCTAACTCTAACACTAACCCTCACACTAACACTAACCCTCACAGTAAACCTAACCCTCACCCTAACCTTAACCCTAAACCTAACCTAAACCTCACTCTCACACTGGCCCTCACCCTAACCCTAATTCTAACCCTAACCCTCAACCAAACCCTAACCCTGAACCTCACAATAAACCTCACACTAACCCTAAACCTAATCCTCAATCTAACCCTCACCATAACCCTAACCCTCACCCTTATCTTAAACCTCACCCTCAGCCTAACCCTCACCTTTACCCTTACCATCTCTCTCACCCTCAACTTTACCCTAAACCTCACCCAAGACCTCACCCTAACCCTAACCCTAAACCTCACCCTCACCCTCAGCTTTACACTAATCCTATCACTATTCCTAACCCTAAACCTCACCCTCACCCTGACGGTCAGCTAATTCTTACCCTCACACTAATCCTAACCCTAACCCTAACCTAACACTCACACTAAACCTAACACTCACCTAACCGTAACCCTACCCCTTACCCTAACCCTGACCTTAACCCTAACTCTAACCCTCACCCTAACCCTCACCCTAAACCTCACCATCACCCTAAATCTGACCCTAACCCTAATAACAATCCTAACCCTCACCCGAACATTAACCCTCACCCTCACCCTAATCCTGACCCTAACCCTCACCCTAATCCTAACCCTAAACCTCAGCCTAACCCTCACCCTAACGCTAAGAATAACCCTAACCCTAACCCTCACCCTAACCCACACCCTAACCCAAACCCTAACCCTAACCCTCACCCTCACCCTAACCCTCATCCTAACACTTAACCTCATCCTCACCCTAAACCTCACATTAACCAAACCCTCACCGTAACTCTAACCCTAACTGTCACCCTCACTGTCGCCTTCACGCTAAGCCTAACCCTAACCCTCACACTAACCCTAAAACTCATCCTAATCCTCAACCTAACCCTCACCCTAACCGTAATGCTAAGTCAAACCGTCAGCCGAACCCTCATGCTATCACTTACCTACACCACAAACCTAACCCTAACCTTAACCCTCACCCTCACCCTAAACCTCACCCTAACCCTAAACCTAATCCTAACCCTCACCCTAACCCTAACCCTAACACTAACCCTCACCTAACCCTAACCCTAACCTTCTACGTAACCCTAAACATCACCATCACCCGAACCCTCTCCCTAACCCTAACTCTCACCCACACCCTAAACCTCTACCTCACCCTTACCCTAACCCTCAACTAATCCTCACCCTAACCCTAACCATTACCTAACCAAGACCCTCACCAGCACCCTCACCTTCACCCTAACCCTCACCCTCACCCTAGACCTCACCCTAAACATAACCCTAACCCTAAACCTCACCATCTCCCTCACCCTCAATCTCAGCCTATACCTAACCCTATCCCAAATCCTAACCCTAACCCTCACCCTCACTGTAACCCTCACCATAACCCTTACCCTCACCCTCACCCTCACCCTAACCATAACCCTCATACTAAACCTAACCCTCACCCTAAACCTAAACTTACCCCTCACCCTAAACCTCACCATAAACTTAACCCTAACCCTAACCCTTACCCTCACACTAGAACTCACCCAAACCCTAATTCTAACCCTAACCCTCATCCACACCCTAAGCCTCACAATTACCCTAACCCTCATCCCCAATCTAACCCTAACCCTAACCCTAACCCTTACAATAACCATCAACGTAACACTAACCCTCACCCTTAACGTAACCCTCACCCTTAGCCCAACCCTCAACTTTACTCTTACTGACACGATCATTGTAACCCTCACCCTAACCGGAACCCTCAGCCTAACCCTCACTGTAACCCTAACCCTATCCATCACCATAACCCTAACCCTCACCCTCACCATCACCCTCAGCCTAAAAGTATGCCTAAGCCTAACCCTAACCTTAACCCTCCCCTCACCCTAGCCCTCACCCTAATCCTAACCTAACCCTAACCCTCATCCTAACTCTCACCCTAACCATAAGGCTAACCATCACCCTAAGCCTAATCCTCACACCCATCCTCACCCTCAGTCTAACCCTTAGCCTAAGCCTAATCCTAACCTTAACCCTCACACTCACCCTAACACTAATCATAACCCTAAACCTAAGCATAACCCTAAACCTCAATCTTACACTAACCCTAAACCTAACGCTAACCCTAACACTAGCCCTAACTCTAACCCTCACCCTTATCCTCCCCCTCAACCTAACTCTAACCCTAAAAATCTCCCTCATCCTATCCCTAATCCTAACCCTAACTCTAAACCTCACCCTAAACCTAACCCTAACCCTCACCCTCACCCTCACCATACCATAAGTCTAACCCTAACCCTAACATTAACACTAACCCTAACATTAACCTAACCCTATCCCTAACCATAATCCTCACCCTCATCCTCACCCTCACTGCAAACTTAACCCTAAACATAACACTAAAAATAACCCTAACCTTAACCCTAAACCTAACCCTAATCCTCACCTCCACCCTGACCCTAAACCTAACCCTAACCCAAACCCTAACCCTAATCCTCTCCCTAAACCTAAGCCTAACCCTAACCCTAACCGTAAACCTCACACACACTCTCACCCTAACCCAAATCCTAAACCTAACCGTATCCCTAACACTAACCCTCAACCTAAACCTCACACTAGCCCTTAACCTAAACCAAACCCTAACACTCACCCTCACCCGAACCCTAACCCTCACGCTCACCCTCACCGTCAGCCTAACCCTAAACCTAAGCCTAACCCTAACCCTAACCCTAACACTCACACTCATCCTAACCTTAATCCTAACCCTAAACCTCACCCTAACACTAAACCTCACCCTAAACTTAACCCTAACACTAACCCTAACCCTCACCATAACCCTAACCCTCATCCTCACCATAAAACTCACACTAACCCTAACTCTAAGCCTAATCACCAATCTACCCCTCACACTAACCATAACCCTCACCCTAACCCTACCCTTCACCCTAACACTTACCCTCACCCTAACATTAACCCTAACCACCATCACCCTAATCCTAAAACTCATCCTAACCCTAACCCTAACTGTAACCCTCAAAATCACCCTAGACCTCACCCTAAACATAATTCTAACGCTAACCCTCACCCTAACCCTAACACTCATCCTCACCCTAAACCTCACACTAACCCTAATTCTAACCCTAAACCCCAATCTAACCCTCACCCTAAACCTAACCCTAAACGTAACCCAAAACCAACTTACCCAAAACCTAAAACTCACCCTAACCGTAATCCAAACCCTCACCCTAACCATAACCTTCACCATAAACCAAACCCTCACACTAACACTAATCATCACCTTAACCGTCACCCTAAACCTCACACTCACCCTCACCCTAACCCTAATCCTAAAAATAACCCTATCCCTAAACTTCAACCTAACCCTCACCCTCACCCTAACACTAACCCAACCCTAAACCTCACCCTAATACTACCCTAACCCTAACTCTAATCCAAAACCTCACCCTCAACCTACCCCTAAACCTAAACATAAATCTCAACCAAAAGGTCACACTAACCCTAAACCTCACCCTCACCCTCAACCTCACTGTTACTCTAACCCTAACCCTAACCCTAAACATAACCATAACCATCACCCTAAGCCTCACCCTCACCACAAACTTAACCCTAACTATAAAACTAACAATAACCCTAGCCCTAACCGTAACCGTAACCCTCACCATAACCCTAACCCTAACCCTGATCCTAAACCTAACCTTATCCCTAAGCCTAACCCTAACCCTAACCCTCCCACTCACACTCAACCTAACCCTAATCCTAAACCTAACCCTATGCCTAAACCTAATCCTCATCATAACCATCACCCTAACCCTAACACTAATCGTAACCGTAAACCTCATCCTAGCACTCAACCTAACCCTAATACAAACCCTCACCCTCACCCTAACACTAACCCTCACCCTCACCCTAAACCTCAGCAAAACCCTATCACCCTAACCGTCACCCTAAACCTCACACTCACCCTATCCCTTACCCTAATCCTAATGCTAACCCTAACCCTACCCTGCACCCTCAGCCTCAACTTAACCCTAACTCTAACCCTAAACCTCACCCTCACCCTAACCCTAACCCTAAACCTAAACCTCAACATAACCCTAACCCTAACCATCGCACTCACAATAAAACTTACCCTAATCCTAATAGTAAACCTAAGCCTAACCCTCAACCTCAACCTAACGCACAACCTAACCCTAACCCTAACACTAACCCTCACCCTAACCCTATACCCTAACCCTCAAACTAACCCTAACCCTCACTCTCACCCTCACCCTCAGCCTAAACCTAAGGCTAACACTAACCCTAAACCTACCCCTCACACTCACCCTAACCCTAAACCTAATCCCAATAATAACCCTAAACCTAATCCTCACCTTTCCCTCAGCCTCACCCTAAACCTAATTCTTAACCTAAACTTCACCCTCACTCTAACTCTAACGCTAAATCTAAACCTAACCCTAACCCTAACACTCACCCTAACCCTCATCCTAACCCTAACTCTACCCCTAAACCTCACACTCACCCTAACCCTAAATCTAACACTAACCCTAACACTAAACCTCATCCTAACCTTAACCCTAACCCTCAAACTAACCCTAACCCTCATGCTCACCCTCACCCTCAGCCTAAACCTAAGGCTAACCCTAACCCTAACCTCACCCTCACACTCACCCTAATCCTAACCCTAATCCAAATCCTAACCCTCACCCTCAGCCTCACCCTAACACTAATTCTAATGCTGAATTTCACCCTCACACTAACCCTAACGCTAACACTCACCATAACCCTAACCCTATACCAGTCCTCCCCCTAATTCTCACCATAACCCTAACCCTAACACTAAACCTAAAACTCAACCTAACCCTCACCCAAAACCTAAATCTAAGCCTAAACCTCATCCTCACCCTAACCCTAACCCTAAACCTAATCCTAAACCTCACCCTAAACTTCACCCTAACCCTCAGCCTCACCCTCAACCTCACTGTAACTCTAACCCTAACCCTAAGAATAACACTAACCCTAAACCTAACCATAACCGTAACATTAACCCTCACCCACAGCCTCACCCTCACTGTAAATTTAACCCTAACCATAACACTAACAATAACCCTAACCCTAACCCTAATCCTAACTCTAACCTCAACCACACCCTCACATTCAGCCTAATCCGAAGCCTAAACGTAACCCTAACCCTAACCCTAAACCTCACCCTAACCCTAACCCTAACCCTAAACCTAACCCTAATCCTCAGCCTCAACCTCACCCTAAACCAAACCCTAACCCTAACCCTCACCCTAACCCTAAGCCTATATCTAACCCTAAACCTCACCCTCACCCTAACCCTAACCCTAACCTTAACACTAAACCCCACCCTAACCCTAAACCCCACCCTAACCCTACCCTAACCCTCACCCGCACCCTTACCCTCACCGTAAATCTAACCCTAACCCTAACAATAACAATAACACTAATCCTCACACCCAACCTCACCCTCAGCCTAATGCTAAGCCTAAACCTAACCCTCACCCTAACCCTCACACTCACGCTCACCCTAATCCTAATCCTAAACATAACCCTATCCCTAAACCTCAACCAAACCCTCACCCTCACCCTACCCCTAACACTAACCCAATCCCTAAACCTCACCCTAACCCTCCGGCAAACCATAACTCTAACCCTAAACCTCACCCTCACCCTAACCCTAACCCTAAACCTACCCTAAAGCTCACCCTAACCCTAACCCTCACGCTCACCCTCAACTTCACCATAAATCTAACCCTATCCTTAACAATAACACTAACTCTAATCCTAACCCTAACCCTCACTCTCACCCTCACCCTCACTGCAAACTTAACCCTAACCATAACACTAAAAATAATCCTCACCCTAACCGTAACCCTATCCCTAATCCTCACCCCCACCCTAAACCTCAGCCTAACCCTAAGCCTAACCCTAACCCTAACCCTCCCTGTAAACCTAACAGTAACACTAAAACTAACACTAACACTGACCCTAAACCTAAGCCTAACCCAAACCCTAACCCTAATCCTCACCCTAACCATAAGCCTAAACCTATCCTTAACCCTAACCCTCACACTCACTCTCACCCTAACCCAAATCCTAAACCTAACCGTATCACTAACCCTAAACCTCAACTTAACCCTCATACTAGCCCTCACCCTAAACCTAACCCTAACCCTCACCCTAACCCGAACCCTAACCCTCTTCCTCATGCTCCACCTAAGCTTAAGCCTAAGCCTAAGCCTAACCCTAACCCTAAACTTCACCCTATCCCTAACCCTAACACTAACCTTAACTCTAACCCTAAATGTCACCCTCACACTAAGCCCAACTCTAACTCAGACCCTAAACCTAAACCTAACCCTAAAACTAACCCTCACCCTAACATATACCCTCACCCTAACACTAACCCTAATGCTAACACTAACGCTCACACTTAAACTCACCCTAACACTAACACTAACCCTCACCCTCACCCTAGCCCTCACACTAAACCTAACCCTCAGTCTCACCCTAAATCTCACACTAACCCTAACACTAACCCTCAATCTAACCCTCACCCTAACCCTAACCCTAACCCAAAACCTAACCCTAACCCTAACCCTCACCCTTACCGTAACCCTCACCCTCAGCTTAACCCTCATCTTTACCCTTACTGTCACCCGCACCGCAACCCTCACCCTAACCCTCACCCTCACCCTAACCCTAACTCTACCCCTAAACCTCATCCTCACCCTAACCCTAACTCTAACCCTTACCCTAACACTAAATCTCACCCTAACCCTGTCCCTAACCCTCACACTCAACTTCACCCTCAGCCTAACCCTAAGCCTAAGCCAAACCCTAACCCTAACCCTCACACTCACCCTAACCTTAACCCTAACCCTAACCCTAACCCTAACCCTCACCATAAACCTAACACTCATCCTCACCATAAAACTCACACTAACCCTATCTCTAAGACTAATCCCCAATCTAACCCTCACACTAACCATAACCCTCACCCTAACCCTAACCATCACCCTAACACTTACCCTAACTATAACACTAACCCTAACCCTAACACTAACCCTAACACTAACCCTAACTATCACCCTAATGCTAAACCTCATCCTAACCCAAACCCTAACTCTAACCCTCACCCTCACCCTAGGCCTCACCCTAAACCTAATTCTAACCCTAGACCCTCACACTAACCCTAAAACTCATCCTCACCCTAAACCTCACACTACCCTAACTCTAACCCTAATCCCCAATCTAACCCTCACCCTAACCCTAAACCTAACCCTAAAACTCACCCTTATCTTAACCGTCACGCTCAGCTTAACCCTCAACTTAACTCTTACCATCATCCTCACCATAACCCTAAACCTCATCCTAACCCTCACCCGAACCGTAAACCTAACCATCAACCTAACCCTAACCCTCACCTTCAACCTCACGCTCAGCCTAAACCTATCCCTAAGCCTAACACTTAACCTAACACTGACCCTCACCCTAGCAATCACCCTAACCCTAATCCTAATGCTAACCCTCACCTTAACCCTAACCCTAACCATCACCCTAACCCTAATCCTCACCCCCACCCTCACGCTCAGCCTAAACCTAATCCTAAACCTAACCCTAACCCTACCACTAAACCTCAACCTAACCCTCACCCAAAACTTATCCCTAACAATAACCCTAACCCTAACCCTCGACCTAACACTCCAACTAACCCTAAATCTAACTCTAAACCTCACCGTCACCATAACCCTAATCCTAACCCTAAACTCACCCTAACCCTAACCCTAACCCTCAACTTCACCCTCACCCTCACCCTCTCCATAACCCTAACCCTAACCTCAATAAGAACACTAATTCTAACCCTAATCCTAAACATCACCTTAACACTAACCCTAACCAAAACACTAACCCTCACTCTAACCCTAAACTTAACCGAACCCTAACTCTCACCCTAACACTAACCGTAACCCTCACACTAACCCTAACGCTCACCCTCACCCTCACCCACAGCCTAAGCCTAAGACTAACCCTAACCGTAACCCTAACCGTCACACTCACCCTAACCCTTACCCTAATCCTAATCGTAAAATAAACCTAACACTCAACATCAATCTAACAATCAACCTAACCCTAACTCTAACACTAACCCTAACACTAAACCTCACCCTAAGCCTAACCCTAACCCTCAACCTAACAATAACCCTCACGCTCACCGTAACACTTACCCTAACCCTCACTCTAACCCTAAACTTAACCGAACCCTAACTCCCACCCTAAACCTAACCCTCACCCTCGCCGTAACCCTAACACTCACCCTAATCCTCAGCCTAACCCTAACTCTACACCTAAACCGCAGCCTCACCCTAACGCTAAATCTAACCCTAACCCTAACACTAAAACTCACCCTAACCCTAACCCTAACTCTCAAAAGAACCCTAACCCTCACCCTCACCCTCACCCTCAGCCTAAACCTAAGGATAGCCCTAACCCTAACCCTAACCTTCAAACTCACCCTAACCCTAACCCTAATCCAAATCCTAACCCGAAACCTATTCCTCACCTTCACCCTCAGCCTAACCCTAACCCTAATTCTAAATATAAACTTCACGCTCACCCTAACCCTAACGCTAACACTAACCATAACCCTACCCCTAACCCTCCCCCTAACTCTCACCGTAACACTAACATTAACACTAACCCTAAACCTCAACCTAACCCGCACCAGAACCCTAACTCTAACCCTAAAACTCACCCTCAACCTAACCCTCACTCTAACACTTACCCAAATCGTAAAAATCACCCTAACCCTAATCCAAACCATCACCCTACCCATAACCCTCACCCTAAACCAAACCCTCACCCTAACACTTACCATCACCCTAACCCTCACCCTAAACCTCAACCTAACCCTCACCCTCACCCTAACACTAACCCTAACCCTAAACCTCACCCTAATACTCCCCCTAACCCTAAACCTCACCCTCAAACTACCCCTAACCCTAAACCTAAACCTCAACCTAAAGGTCACACTAACTCTAAACCTCAACTTCACCCTCAAACTCACTGTAACTCTAACCCTAAAACTAACGGTAAACATAACCATAGCACTCACCCTAAGCCTTACCCTCACCACAAACTTAACCCTAACCATAACACTAACAATAACCCTAGCCCTAACCGTAACCGTAACCCTCACCATAACCCTAACCCTAACCCTAATCCTAAACCTAACCCTATCCCTAAGCCTAACCCTAACCTTAACCCTCACACTCACCCTCAACCTAACCCTAATCCTAAACCTAACGCTAGCCTAAACCTAACCCTCACCATAACCCTCACACTAGCCCTCACCCTAACCCTATTCCTAACCTTAAAACTCATCCTAGCACTTACCCTAACCCTAAACCTAATCCTCAACCTCACCCTAACCCTAAACCTCAGCCTCACCCTCAACCTCAACATAATCCTAAGCCTAACCCTAAACCTAAACTTAACCCTCAAAATCACCCTATTCTTTACCCTAATCCTAAACCTAACCCTAACCCTACATTGCACCCTCAGCCTCAACTTAACCCTAACTCTAACCCAAAACCTCACCCTCACCCTAACACTAACACTAAACCTAAACCTCACCCTAACCCTAACCCTAAACCTCACCCTCAACCTAGCCCTCACCCTAACCCTAATACTAACCCTAAACCTAAACCTAACCCTCCCCATAACCCTAACACAAAACCTCACCTAATCCTCACCCTCACTCTCACCCTCACCCTCAGCCTAACCCTAAGTCTAACCCTAACCTTAACGCTCACACTCACCCTAACCCTAAACCTAATTCTAATCCTAACCCTAAAACTAACCCTCACCCTCAACCTAATGCTCACCTTAATCCTAACCCTAACCCTCAACTTCTGCCTCACTCTAACCCTAACTCTAACCCGAAACATAACCCTAACCCTAACCCTAACCCTATCCCTAAACCTCATCTGACCCATAACACTAACCCTCACCCTCACCCTCACAGTAACCGTAACCCTAACCCAAACCCTCACCCTAACACGTACCCTCATCATAACACCCTCACCCTAACACTAACCCTCACACTAACCCTAATCATCACCTTAACCCTAAACCTCACCCTAACACTATCCCTAAACCTTACCCTCACTCTAGGTCTCACCCTAACCCTAACTCTCATCCTCACCCTAAACCTCAAACTAACCCTAACAATAATCCTCAATCTAATCCTCACCCTCACCATAACCCTAAACCTAAAACTAACCCTAACACTAAACCTCACCCTAACCCTAACCCTAACCCTCAAATTAACCCTAAACTTCACCCTCACCCTCACCCTCAGCCTAAACCTAAGGCTAACCCTAACCCTAACCCTAACCCTCACACTCACCCTAACCCTAACCCTAATCCAAATCCTAACCCTAAACCTAATCCTCACCTTCACCCTCAGCCTCACCCTAACCCTAATTATAAAACTAAAATTCACCCTCAACCTAACCCTAACGCTAACACTAACCATAACCCTAACCCTAACCCTTAACCTCCCTCTAACTCTCACTGTAACCCTAACCCTAACACTAACCCTAAAACTCAACCTAACCCTCACCAGAACCCTAACTCTAACCCTAAACCTCACCCTTACCCTCACCCTCACTCTAACACTTACCCAAATCCTAAAACTCACCCTAACCCTAATCCAAAAACTCACCCTAAACATAACCCTCACCCTAAACCAAACCTTCACCCTAACACTTACCATCACCCTAACCCTCACCCTAAACCTCACACTCACCCTCACCCTAACCCTAATCCTAAACCTAACCCTATCCCTAAACCTCAACCTAACCCTCGCCCTCACCCTAACACTAACCCTAACCCTAAACCTCACCCTAACACTCCCCCTAACCCTAACTCTAAACCTAAACCTCACCCTCAACCTACCCCTAACCCTAATCCTACACCTCAACCTAAAGGTCACACTAACCCTAACCCTCACCGTCACCCTCAAACTCACTGTTACTCTAACCCTAAACCTAACAATAACACTAAACCTAACCCTAACCCTAACCCTAAACATAACCCTTACCCTCAATCTAAGGCTCATCCTCACCACAAACTTAACCCTAACCATAACACTAACAATAACCCTAGCCCTAAACTTAACCATAACCCTCACCATAACTCTAACCCTAACCCTAATCCTAAACCTAACCCTATCCCTAAGCCTAATCCTAACCCTAACTCTCACACTCACCCTCAACTTAACGCTAATCCTAAACCTAACCCTAGGCCTTAACCTAAAACTCCCCATAACCCTCAGACTAACCCTCACCCTAACCCTAATCCTAACCCTAAACCTCATCCTAGCACTCACGCTAACCCTAAACCTAACCCTCACCCTCACCCTAACCCTAACCCTCACATTCACCCTCAACTTCAGCATAACTCTAAGCCTAACTCTAACCCTAAACTTAACCCTCACACTCACCCTATCCCTTACCCTAATCCTAAAACTAAAACTAACCCTACACCGCACCCTCAGCCTCAACTTAACCCTAACTCTAACCCTAAACCTCACCCTCACCCTAACATTAACACTAAACCTAAACCTCACCCTAACCCTAACCCTTAACCTATCCCTAAACCTCATCCAAACCATAACCCTAACCGTGAGGGTGAGCTTCACCCTCACAGTAATTGTAACCCTAACCCTAACGCTAACAATAACCCTAACCCTAACCCTCACCCTAACACTTACCCTCACCCTAACACTAACCCTCACACTAACCCTAATCATCACCTTAACCCTAAACCTCACCATAACACAAACCCTAAAACTTACCCTCACCCTAGCCCTTACCCTAAGCCTAAATCTCATCCGCACCCTAAGCCTCACACTAACCCTAACACTAATCCTCAATCTAAACCTCAACCTCACCATAACCCTAACCCTAACACTAAACCTCACCCTAACCCTAACCCTAACCGTCAAACTAACCCTAACCCCCACTCTCACCCTCAGCCTAAACCTAAGGCTAAACCTAACCCTAAAACTAACCCTCATACTCACCCTAACCCTAACCCTAATCCAAATCCTAACCCTAACCCGAATCCTCACCTTCACCCTCAGCCTCACCTTAACCCTAATTCTAAACCTAAACTTCACCCTCACCCTAACCCTAACCATAAACCTAACCCTCCCCCTAACTCTCACCGTGACCCTAACCCTAACACTAACCCTAAACCTCAACCTAACCCTCACCAGAACCCTAACTCTAACCCTAAACCTCACCCTCACCCTCACCCTCACTCTAACACTTACCCAAATCCTAAAACTCACCCTAACCCTAATCCAAACACTCACCCTAAACATAACCCTCACCTTAAACCAAACCCTCACCCTAACACTTACCATCACCCTAACCCTCACCCTAAACCTCACACTAACCTTCACCCTAAACATAATCCTAAACCTAACCCTATCCCTAAACCTCAACCTAACCCTCACCCTCACCCTAACACTAAACCTCACCCTAATACTTCCCCTAACCCTAACTCTAACCTTAAACCTCACCCTCAACCTACCCCTAACGCTAACCCTACACCTCAACCTAAAGGTCACACTAACCCTAACCCTCACCATCACCCTCAAACTCACTGTAACTCTAACCCTAAACCTAACAATAATACTAAACCTAACCCTAACACTAACCCTAAACATAACTCTTACGCTCACCCTAAGACTTACCCTCACCACAAACTTAACCCTAACCATCACACTAACAATAACCCTAGCCTTAACCCTAACTGTAACACTCACCATAACACTAACCCTAACCCTAATCCTAAACCTAACCCTAACCCTAAGCCTAACCCTAACCCTAACTCTCACACTCACCCTCAACCTAACGCTAATCCTAAACCTAACCCTATGCCTAAACCTAAAACTCACCATAACCCTCAGACTAACCCTCACCCTAAACCTAATCCTAACATTAAACCTCATTCTAGCACTCACCCTAACCCTAAACCTAACCCTCACCCTCACCCTAACCCTAACACTCACATTCACCCTCAACCTCAGCATAACCCTAAGCCTAACCCTAAACCTAAACTTAACCCTCACACTCACCCTATCCCTTACCCTAATCCTAAAATTAACGCTAACTCTACCCAGCTCCCTCAGCCTCAACTTAACCCTAACTCTAACCCTAAACCTCACCCTCACCCTAACCCTAAAACTAAACCTAAACCTCACCCTAACCCTAACCCTAAAACTCACCCTCACCCTAGCCCTCACCCTAACCCTAATCCGAAACCTAAACCTAATCCTAACCCTCCCCATAACCCTAACCATAACACTCACCCTAACGCTCACCCTCACCCTCACCCTCAGCCTATCCCTAAGCCTGACACTAACCCTAACCCTCACACTAACCCTAACCCTAACCCTAATCCTAATCCTAACCCTAAACTTAACCCTCACACTCAACCTAACCCTCAACTTAAGCCTAACCCTAACATTAATACTAAACCTAACCCTCAACTTCTGCCTCACCCTAACCCTAAATCTAACCCTAAACCTCACCCTAACCCTAACCCTATCCCTAAACCTCATCCAAACCATAACCCTAACCCTCACCCTCACCCTCACAGTAACCTTAACCCTAACCCTAATGCTAACAATAACCCTAACCCTAACCCTAACCCTCACCCTAATATTTACCCTCACCCTAACAGTAACCCTAACCCTAACACTAACACTCACAGTAACTCTAATCATCACCTTAACCCTAAACCTCACCCTAACACTTACCCTAAACCTTACACTCACCCTAGCCCTCACCCTAACCCTAACTCTCATCCTCACCCTAAACCTTACACTAACCCTAACACTAAATCTCAATCTAACCCTCACCCTCACAATAACCCTCACCCTAACCCTCACCCTAACATTAACCCTCACCCTTACCGTAACCCTCACCCTCTGCCTAACCATCACCTTTACCCTTAAAATCTCCTCCACACTAACCCTAACACTAAACCTCACCCTAACCCTAACCATAACCCTCACCCTAAACCTCACGCTCAGCCTAATGCTAAGCCTAAGCCTAACCCTTACCCTAACCCTCACCCTCACCCTAGCACTCACCCTAACCCTAATCCTAACCCTAACCCTCACCCTAACCCTAACCCTAATGATCACCCTAACCCTAATCCTTACCCCCACCCTCACCCTCAACCCTAAGCGTAAGCCTAAACCTAACCCTCACACTCACCCTCACGCTAACCTTAATCCTAAACCTAACCCTAACACTAAACCTCAACCTAACCCTCACCCTAACCTTATCCCAAACACTAACCCTAACCCTAATCCTCGACCTAATCCTCCAACTAACCCTAAATCTAACTCTAAACCTCACCCTCAGCCTAACCCTAATCCTAACCCTAACCCTAAACCTCACCCGAACTCTAAGCCTAACCCTCACCCTCACCCTCACCATAACTCTAACCCTAACAGTAACAATAACACTAATCCTAACCATAATCCTAACCCTCATGCTCACCTTAACCCTAACCCTAACCCTCACGCTAACCCTAAACTTAACCGAACCCTAAATCTCTCCCTAACCCTAACCCTAAACCTCACCCCAACCCTAACCCTCACCCTCTCCTTAAATCTAAAACTACCCCTAAGAATAACACTAACCCTAAACCTGACCATAACTGTAACCATAACCCTCACCCGCAGCCTCACCCTCACTGCAAATTTAACCCTAACGATAACACTAAAAATAACCCTAACCCTATCCCTAATAGTAACTCTAACCTCACCCCCACCCTCACCCTCAACCTAACCCGAAGACTAAATGTAACCCTAACCCTAACCCTAAACCTCACCACAACCCTAACCCTAACCCTAATCCTAAACCTAATCCAATGTCTAAACCTAACCCTCACCATAACCCTCACCCTAGCCCTCAACCTAACCCTAATCCTAACCCTAAACCTCATCCTAACTCTCACACTAACCCTAAACCTAACCTTCACCCTCATGCTTGGCATAAGCCTAAGCCTAAACCTAATGCTAAACCTAACCCTCACCCTACCCCTAACCCTAACACTAACCCTAACTCTAACCCTAAAAATAACCCTAACCCCAACCCTAAATCTACCCCTGAACCTCATGCTCACCCTAAACCTAACTCTAACCCTAACCCAAACACTAAAACTCACCCTAATCCTAACCTTAACCCTCACCCTAAACCTAACCCTAACCCTCACACTCACGCTAACACTAAACCTAATCCTAATCTTAACCCTAAACCTAACCCTCACCCTCAACCTAACCTTCACCTTAAGCCTAACCCGAACACTAATCCTAACCCTAACCCTATCCCTAAACCTCATCTGAACCATAACCCTAACTGTCACCCTCACCCTCACAGTAACCGTAACCTTAACCCTAACGCTAACAATAACGCTAACCCTAACCCTCACCCTAACACTTACCCTCATGCTAACACTAACCCTCACACTAACCCTAATTATCACCTTAACCCTAAACCCCACCCTAACACTAACCCTAAACCTTACCCTCACCCTAGCCCTCACCCTAAACCTAACTCTCATCCTCACCCTAAACCTCACACTAACCCTAACACTAATCCTCAATCTAAACCTCACCCTCACCATAACCCTAACCCTAACAATAACCCTAACACTAAACCACACCCTAACCATAACCCTAACCCTCAAACTAACCCTAAACCTCACCCTCACCCTCAGCCTAAACCTAAGGCTAAACCTAACCCTAACCCTAACCCTCACACTCACCTTAACCCTAACCCTAATCCAAATCCTAACCCTAACCCGAATCCTCACCTTCACCCTCAGCCTCACCCTAACCCTAATTCTAAACCTAAACTTCACCCTCACCCTAACCCTAACTCTAAGCCTAACCATAACCCTAACCCACCCCCTAACTCTCACCGTAAACCTAACCCTAATACTAACCCTAAACCTCAACCTAACCCTCACCAGAACCCTAACTCTAACCCTAAACCTCACCCTAACCCTCACCCTCACTCTAACACTTACTCAAATCCTAAAACTCACCCTAACCCTAATCCAAACCCTCACCCTAAAAATAACCCGCACCCTAAACCAAACCCTCACCCTAACACTTACCATCACCCTAACCCTCACCATAAACCTCACACTCACCCTCACCCTAAACCTAATCATAAACCTAACCCTATCCCTAAACCTCAACCTAACCCTCACCCTCACCCTAACACTAACCCTAACCCTAAACCTCAACCTAAAGGTCACACTAACCCTAAACCTCACCCTCACCCTCAACCTCACTGTAACTCTAACCCTAACCCTAACCCTAAACATAAACATAACCCTCACCCTAAGCCTTACCCTCACCACAAACTTAACCCTAATCATAACACTAACAATAAGCTTAGCCCTAACCCTAACCATAACCCTCACCGTCACTGTAACCCTAACCCTAATCCTAAACCTAACCCTATCCCTAAGCCTAACCCTAACCCTAACCCTCACACTCACCCTCAAACTAACCCTAATCCTAAACCTAACCCTATGCCTAAACCTAACCCGCACCATAACTCTCACACTAGCTCTCACCCTAACCCTAATCCTAACCCTAAACCTCATCCTAGCACTCACCCTAACCCTAAAGCTAACCGTCACCCTAACCCTCAACCTCAGCATAACCCTAAGCCTAACCCTAAACCTAAACTTAAACCTCACACTCAACCTTTACCCTAACCCGAAAACTAAGCCTAATCCTACCCTGCACCCTCAGCCTCAACTTAACCCTAAATCTAACCCTAAACCTCAACCTCACCCTAAGCCTAACACTAAACCTAAACCTCACCCTAACCCTAACCCTAAACCTCACCCTCACCCTAGCCCTCACAACAACCCTAATCCTAACCCTCAACCTAATCCTAATCCTCGCTATAACCCTAACCCTAACCCGCACACTAACTCTCAACCTCACCCTCACCCTCACCCTCAGCCTAACCCTAAGCCTAACCCTAACTCTCACACTCACCGTAACACTAACCCTAATGCTAATCCTAACCCTAACCCTAACCCTCACCCTCAACCTAACCCTCACCTTAAGCCTAACCCTAACATTAATCTTAACCCTAACTCTCAACTTCTGCATCACCCTAAACCTAAATCTAAACCTAAACCTTATCCTAACCCTAACCCTAACCCTAACCCTAACCCTCACCCTAACATTAACCCTCACCCTTTTCGTAACCCTCACCCTCCACCTAACTATCACCTTTACCCTTACCATCTCCTCCACACTAACCCTAACACTAAACCTCACACTAACCCTAACCATAACCCTCACCCTCAACCTCATGCACAGCCTAACGCTAAGCCTAATCCTAACCCTAACCCTCACCCTAACCCTAACCCTAACGATCACCCTAAACCTACTCCTCATCCCCAACCTCACCCTCAGCCTAACCCTAAGCGTAAACCTAACCCTAACCCTCACCCTCACCCTCACCCTAACCCTAATCCTAAACCTAACCCTAACCCTAACACTAAACCTCAACCTAACCCTCACCCTAACCTTATCCCGAACACTAACCCTAACCCTAACCCTCGACCTAATCCTCCAACTAACCCTAAATCTAACACTAAACCTCACTCTCACCCTAACCCTAATCCTAACCCTAATCGGAAACCTCACCCCAACTCTAAGCCTAACCCTCACCCTCACCCTCACCCTCACCATAACTCTAACCCTAACAGTAACAATAACTCTAATGCTAAACATAATCCTAACCCTCATGCTCACCTTAACCCTAACCCTATCCCTCTCGCTAACCCTAAACTTAACCGAAACCTATCTCTCACCCTAACCCTAACCTTAAACCTCAACCCAACCCTAACCCTCACCCTCACCTTAACTCTAAACCTAACCCTAAGAATAACACTAACCCTAAACCTAACCATAACTCTAAACATAACCCTCACCCGCAGCCTCACCCTCACTGCAAATTTAACCCTAAGCATAACACAAAAAATAACTCTAACCCTAATCCTAATACTAACTCTAACCTCACCTCCACCCTCACACTCAGCCTAACCCGAAGTCTAAATGTAACCTTAACCCTAACCTTAAACCTCACCTTAACCCTAACCCTAACCCTAATCCTAACCCGAACCCTATGCCTAAACCTAACCCTCACCATAACCCTCACCCTAGCCCTCAACCTAATCCTAATCCTAACACTAAACCTCATCCTAACACTCACCCTAATCCTAAACCTAACCCTCACCCTCATTCTCAGCCTAAGCCTAAGCCTAGGCCTAATCCTAACCCTAACCCTCACCCTACCCCTAACCCTAACACTAACCCTAACTCTAACCGTAAACCTAATGCTGACCCTAACCCTAACTGTAAACCTAACTCTACACTAACCCTAACCCTAACCGTAAAAATAACGCTAACCCTAACTCTAAATCTACCCCTGAACCTCATGCTCACCCTAACCCTAACTCTAATCTTAACCCTAACACTAAAACTCACCCTAACCCTAAACTTAACCCTCACCCTAAACCTAACCCTCATCCTCACCCTCACCCTCAGTCTAAACCTAAGGCCTACCCTAACCCTAACCCTAACCCTCATACTCACCCTAACCCTAACCCTAATCCTAATCCTAACCCTATCCCTAAACCTAACCCTCACCCTAATGCTAACACTAACACTAACCCTCACCCTCAGCCTCACCCTAACCCTAATTCTATCACTTAACCTCACCCACACCCTAACCCTAACACTAACCCTAAACATAACCCTAACCCTAATCCTCCCCCTAACGCTCACCCTAACCCTAACACTAACACCCTAACCCTAAACCTCAACCTAACCCTGACCTTAAACCTAACTCTATCACTAAACCTCAACCTCACCCTAACCCTCACATTAACCCTAACCCAAACCCTAACCATAACTCTAACCCTCAACCTCACCCTCACAGTAACCCTAACCCTAAACCTAAACCTAACAATAACCCTAACCCTAATCCTAACCCTCACCTTAACCATAACCCTCACCCTAAACCAAACCCTCACCTTAACACTTACCCTCACCCTAACACTAACCGTAACCCTAACACTAACCCTCAAACTAACCCTAACTTTAACCCTAACCCTAAACCTCAACCTAACCCTCACCATCACCCTAACCCTAACACTAACCCTATGACTAAGCCTTAGGCTAACCCTCCCCCTAAACCTATAACTAACCCTAAACCTCACCCTAACCCCAACCATAACCCTAAACATAACACTAAATCTAACCCTAACCCTAACCCTAAAAGTAACCCTAATCCTCAGCCTCACCCTCACCCTAACCCAAACCCTAACCCTAACCCACACCCTAACCCTCACCCTACCTCTAAGCCTAACCCTAACTCTAACCCTAACCCTCACAAACACCCTCACACTAACCCTAATCCTAAACCTAACCCATTCCCTAACCCTAACCCTCACCCTTACCCTCACCCTAGCCTTCACACTAACCCTACTCCTAACACTAAACCTCCTCCTAAACCTCACTCTAACTCTAACCCTAACCCTCACCCTAACCCTAACTCTAACCCTCAACCTCATGCTCGGCCTAAGCCTAAGCCTAAGAATAATCCTAAACCTAACCATATCCCTAACCCTCACCCTAACCCTAACCCTAACCCTAACTCTAAGTCTAACCCTAAATCTCACCTTCACCCATTCCCTAACTCTAACCCTAACCCTACCCCTAACAATAAACTTAAACCTAACCCTAACCCTCACCCTAACCATTACACTCACCCTTACCCTAACTCTCACCCTACCACTTACCCTCACTCTAACACTAACCCTAACAATAACACTAAGGCTCACACTAACCCTAACCATCACCCTAACCCTAAACCTCACCCTAACACTAACCCTAACCCGAACCCTCACTGTAGACCTCACCCTAACCCGAACCCTCAACCTCACCCTAAACCTCACACTAACCCTGATACTAATTCTCAATCTAACCCTCACCCTCACCCTAACCCTAACAGTAAACCTCCACCTAACCCTAACACTCACTCTTACCGTAACCCTAATCCTCAGCCTAACCCTCACCTTTACCCTTACCGTTACCCACACACGAACCCGCACCCTAACCCTAACCCTGACCCTAACCCGCACCCTCACTCTAACTCTACACCTAAAACTCACATTCACGCTAACAGTAACTCTAACCCTAACCCTAACACTAAACCTCACAATAACCCTAACCCTAAACCTGATCCTCACCCTCACCGTAACCGTAACCCTAACCCTGACCCTAACAATAAACCTAATCCTCAATCTAACGCTCACCCTAACACTTACCCTAACTCTTACCCTAACCCTAAACCTAACACTAACACTCACACTTATCTTTACCATCACCCTCAGCGTAAAACTCACCTTTACCTTTACGATCATCCTCACCGTAACTCTAAATCTCATGCTAACCCTCACCCTAACAGTAAACCTAACCATCACACTAACCCTAACCCTCACCCTCAACCACATGCTCAGCCTAACCCTAAGCCTAAGCCTAACATTAACCCTAACCCTAATCCTCACCCAAAACCTCAATCTCAGCCTAACCCTAAGCCTAAGCCTAAGATTAACTCTAACTCTCCCACTCACACTAAATCTATTCCTAAGCATAACCCTAACCATAAACCTAAACCTCAACCTAACCCTCACCCTAAACTTAACCCTAACACTAACACTAACCCTAACCGTAAACCTAACCCTCTAACTAACCCTAAATCTAATGCTAAACTTCACCCTCACCCTAACTCTAATCCTAAATCTAACCCTAAACCTCACCCTAACCCTAACCCTAATCCTCACCCTCAACCTCAGATTCACCATCACCAAAATTCTAACTCTAACCCTAACAATAACACTAATCTTAACCCTAAACCTAACCCTAACACTAACCCTAATCCTAACACTCACCCTCAACCTAAACTTAATGCTAACCCTAACCCTAACACTAACACTAACCCTCACCCTAACCCTAACCCTCACACTCACTGTAACCCTAATCCTCAACCTAACTCTCAACCTAACCCTAAACCTAACCCTAAAACTTAATCTAACACTAACCATAACACTGACCCTCAACCTAGCCCTCACTCTAACCCTAATTCTAAACCTAATCCTCATCCTAACCCTCACCCTAACCCTAACATTAACCATCACCCTAACCCTAACCCTAACCGTCAAACTAACCCTAATCCTCACGTTCACCGTAACCCTAACCCTAACCCTGACCCTAACCCTGAACTTAACCGAACCCTAACTCTCACCCTAACCCTAATCCTATCCCTCACCCTAACCATAACCCTCACCCTCACCCTCAGCCTAACCCTAAGCCTAAGCCTAACCCTAACCCTAACTGTCATACTCACCCTAACCCTTACCATAATCCTAATTGTAACCCTAAGCCTAACCCTCAACCTCAACCAAACCCTCAACCTAAACTTCACTCTAACACTAAACCTATCCCTAACCCTCAACCTCAGCCTCACGCTAACCCTAACTCTAAATCTCACCCTCACCCTAAACCTCACCCTAACCCTAAGCTAAACCTCACCCTCACCCTACCGCTCACCCCAACCCTAAACCTAACCCTAACCTTCCCCCTAACCCTATCTGTAACGCTAAATCTCACCCTCAACCTAACCCATACCCTCACACTAAACCCTACCCTAATCCTAACACTCAACAACAACCTCACCCTCACCGGAATTCTAACCCTAACCCTAAAAATAACACTAATCATAACCCTAACCATCACCCTAATGTTAATCCTCACCCCACCCTCACCATTAGCCTAACCCTAAGACTAAACCTAACCCTCACACTAACCCTCACACTTACTCTCACCCTAACCCTAATCCTAAACCGAACCCTATCTCTAAACCTCAACCTAACCCTCACCCTCACCCTAACCCTAACACTAACCCTAACTCTAAACTTCACCCAAACCCATCCCCAAACACTAACTCTAATCATAAACCTCACCCTCACCCTAACCCTAACCCTAACCCTAAACCTAAATCTCAATCTAACCCTAAACCTAACCCTCAACCTCAACCACACCGTAACTCTAACCCTATCCCTAACAATAACACTAACCCTAACCCTAACCCTAACCCTAACAATAACCCACATCCTCAGCCTCACCCTCACTGCAAACTTAACCCTAACCATAACCCTAACAATAACCCTAACCCTAATCCTAAATCTAACCCTAATCCTCACCCCCACCCTCACCCTCAGTCTAATCCTAAGCCTATCCCTAACCCTAACCCTAACCCTCCCTGTAACCCTAACCCTAACCCTAACACTAACACTAACCCTAACCCTAAACCTAACCCTAACCCAAACCCTAAATCTAATCTTCACACTAACCCTAATCCTAACCCTAACCCTAACCCTAAATCTCACACTCAATCTCACCTTAACCCAAATCCTAAACCTAACCCTATCCCTAACACTAACCCTCAACCTAACCCTCACACTAGCCCACACCCTAAACCTAACCCTAACCCTCACCCTAACCCCAACCCTAACACTCCCCCTCATGCTTGGCCTAAGCCAAAGCCTAAGCCTAAGCCTAACCCTAATCCTAACCCACACCTTATCCCTAACCCTAACACTAACCCTAACTCTAACCCTAAATCTCACCCTCAACCTAAGCCTAACTCTAACCCTAACCCTAAACATAAACCTCAACCTAACCCTAACCCTAAACCTAACCCACACACTAATATTTACCCTCACCCTAACACTAACCTTAACGCTAACACTAACGTTCACACTAACCCTAATCATCACCCTAACCCTAAACCTCACCCTAAACTAACCCTAAAGCTCACCCTCACCCTAGCCCTCAACCTAAGCCTAACCCTCATCCTCACCCTAAACCTCACGCTAACCCGAACACTAATCCTCAATTTAACCCTCACCCTCACCTTAACCCTTAACTTAACCCTCACCCTAACCCTAAACCTCACCCTTAGCGTAACCCTCACCCTCAGCCTAACCCTAACCATAACCCTAACCCTAAACCTCACACTAACCCTAACCCTAAACCTCAACCTTACACTAGCCCTCACCCTAACCCTAATCCTAAACCTAATCCTCATCCTAACACTAACCCTAACCCTCACCCTCACCCACACCCTAACCCTAATCCTAACCCTAACCCTCAACCTAACCCTAACCCTCACCCTCACCATAACCCTTATCCTAACCCTCAACCAAACCCTAAACTTAACCCGAACGCTAACTCTCACCCTAACCCTAACCCTCACCCTAAACCTAACCCTTCACCTCAACCTCACCCTAGCTCTCACCCTAACCCCAATCCTAACCCTAAACCTCATCCTAACCCTCCCCCTAACCGTTAACCTAACCCTCCCCCTAACCCTAACCTTCACCCCCAACCTTGCCCGCAGCCTAACATTAAGCCTAAACGTAAACCTAACCCTCAATCTAACCCTCACCCTAACCCTAAATCTAACTCTGAACCTCACCCTCACCCTAACCCTAACTCTAACCCGAACCCAAACATTAAACATCACTCTAACCCTAAACCTCACCCACACCCTCACTGTAAACGTAACACTAAACCTAACCTTAACAATAACCCTAATCCTAATCCTAACCCTCAACCTAATCATAACCCTCACCCTAACCAAAACCCTCACCCTAACACCTACCCTGATCCTAACACTAACCCTAACTCTAACCCTAACTTCACCCTAACCCTAACCCTAACAATAACCCTCAACCTAACCCTAACCCTCACGCTCAAGGTAACCCGAACCCTACCTCACCCTAACCTTAAACTTAACCTGAACCCTAACTCTCACCCTAACCCTAACCCTAACCCTAAACCTAACCCTAACCCTCACCCTCACCCTCAGCATAACCTTAAGCCTAACCCTAACAATAACCCTAACCCTAACCCTAACCCTCATCCTAAACATAACCTTCACCCTAACCATAAACCTCACCCTAACAATTACCCTCAACCTAACACTAACCCTAACCCTAACACTAACCCTCACACTAACCCTAAGTCTCACCCTAACCCTAAACCTCACCCTAAACCTAACCCTCAGCCTCAACTTATCCCTCAACCTAACCCTAACTCTCATCCTCAACCTAAACCTCACACTAACCCTAACACTAATACTCAAACTAAACTTCACCCTCACCCTAACCCTAAGACTCACCCTGACCGTAACCCTCACCCTCAGCCTAACCCTCACCTTAACCCTTACCGTCACCCTCAACCTAACCCTCACCCTAACCCTAATCCTCATCCTAACCCTCATCCTAAGGGTAACCCCAACCATAACCCTAACCATAACCCTCAAACTCTCCCTCAGCCTCAGCCTAAACCTAAGTCTAAGCTTAACCCTAACCCTAAACCTCACGCTCAACCAAGCCCTCACCCTCACCCTCACCCTCAGCATAAACTTAAGCCTAAACCTAACCCTAAGCCTAGCCCTCACACTGACTCTAGCCCTTACCCTAATCCTAATCCTAACCCTTTCCTTAACCCTCACCCTCACCCTCACCCTAACCCTAATCCTAACACTAAACCTCACACTAACCCTAACCCTAAACCTCACCCTCACCCTAGCCCTCACCCTAACCCTAATCCTAACCCTAACCCTCATCCTAACCCTCCCCATAACTCTAACCCTTACCCTCACCCTCACCCTCACCCTAACCCTCACCCTCACCCTCAGCCTAACCCTAAGACTAACCCTAACCCTAACACTCACACTCACCCTAACCCTAACTCTAATCCGAATCCTAAACCTAAACCTAACCTTCACCCTCAAACTTAACCTCAATTTAAGCCTAACCCTAACATTAATCCTAAGCCTAACCCTCAACTTCAGCCTCACCCTAACCCTAATTCTAACGCTAAACCTCACCGTGACCCTAACCCTAACTCTAACCCTATCCCTAAACCTCATCCGAACCCTAACCCTAACCCTCACCCTTACCCTCACAGTAACTGTAACCCTAACCCTAACGCTAATAATAACCCTAACCCTAACCCTAACACTCACCCTAAACATAAACCTCACCCTAACCCTAACCCTCACCCTAACACTTACCCTCACCCTTACACTAACCCTAACCCTAACACTAACCCTCACACTAACCCTAATCATCATCTTAACCCTAAACCTCACCCTAACACTAACCCTAAACCTCACCATCACCCTAGCCCTCACCCTAACCCTAATTCTCATCCTCAACCTAAACCTCACACTAACCCTAACACTAATCCTCAATCTAACCCTCACCCTCAACATAACTCTAATCCTAACCCTCACCCTAACATTAACCCTCACCCTTACCGTAACCCTCACGCTCTGCTTAACCCTCACCTTTACCCTTACTGTCACCCCCACACTAACCCTAACACTAAACCTCACCTTTACCCTAACCCTAACCCTTACCCTCAACCTCACGCTCAGCCTACCCCAAAGCCTAAGCCTAACATTTACCCTAACCCTCACCCTCACCCTAGCCCTCACCCTAACCCTAATCCGAACCCTAACCCTCATCCTAACACTCACCCGAACCCTAACCCTAACCATCACCCTACCCAAATCCTCACCCCCACCCTCACCCTCAGCCTATCCCTAAGCCTAAGCCTTACCCTAACCCTCACACTCACCCTCACCCTAACCCTAATCCTAAAACTAACCCTAACCCTAACATTAAACCTCAACCTAAACCTCACCCTAATCTTATCCCTAACACTCACCCTAACCCTAACCCTCAACCTAACCCTCCAACGAACCCTAAATCTAACTGTAAACCTCACCTACACTCTAACCCTAATCCTAACCCTAACCATAAACTTCACCCTAACCCTAACCCTCACACTCACCCTCACCCGGCCCCTCACCATAACTCTAACCCTAACAGTAACAATAACACTAATCCTAACCCTAATCCTAACCCTCATTCTCACCATAACCTTAACCCTAACCATCACCCTAACCCTAAAATTAACCAAACACTAACTCTCACCCTAACCCTAACCGTAACCCTCGCCTGAACCCTCACCCTCACCCTCACCTTCACCCTCAGCCTAACGCTAAGCCTAACCCTAACCCTAACCCTAACGTCACTCACCCTAACCCTTACCTTAATCCTAATCGTAACCCTAAGCCTAACCCTCAACCTCAACCTAACCCTCAACCTAACCCTAACTCTAAAACTAACCCTAACCCTCACCCTCACCCTAACCCTAACCCTAACCCTCAACCTAACCCTAATCCTTACTCTCACCATAACCCTTACCCTAACCCTCACCCTAACCCTAAAGTTAACCGAACCATAACTCTACCCCTAAACCTCACCCTCAACATAACCCTGAATCTAACAGTAAACCTAACAATAAACCTCAACCTAACCCTAATCCTAACCCTCAAACTAACCCTAACCCTCACCCTCACACTCTCCCTCAGCCTAAACTTAAGGCTAACCCTAACCCTAACCCTAACCCTCACACTCACCGTAACCCTAACCCTAATCCATATCCTACCCCTAATCCCTAACCCTCACCCTCACCCTCAACCTCACCTTTACCCTAATTCTAAACCTAAACCTCACCATCACCCTAACCCTAACGCTAACCCTAACAATAATCCTAACTCTAACCCTAACCCTCACCCTAACTCTCACCGTAACCCTAACCCTAACCCTAACCCTCAACCTCACCCTCAACCTCAACCTCATCCTAACCGTAATTCTAACCCCAAACCTCACTCTCAACCTAACCCACACTCTAACCCTAATACTTACCCTCACCTTAACCGTCACCCTAACCCTCATACTCACCCTCACCCTAAACCTAATCCTAAACTTAACCCTAACCATAACCCTCACCCTAACCCAAACCCTCACCCTAACACTTACCCTCACCCTAACCCTCACCCTTACCCTCACACTCACCCTCACCCTAACCCTAATCCTAAATCTAGCCCTATCCCTAAACCTCACCCTCACCATAACACTAACCCCAACCCTAAACCTCACTCTCAACCTACCCCTAACCCTAACTGTAACCCTAAACCTCAACCTAAAGGTCACACTAATCTTAACCCTAAACCTCATCCTCAACCTGTAACTCTTAACCTAACCCTAACAATCACCCTAACCCTAACCCTAACCCTCACCTTCATGCTCGGCCTAAGCCTAAGCCTAAGCCTAATCCTAACCCTAACCCTCACCCTAACCCTAAACCTAACACTAACCCTAACTCTAACCGTAAACCTCACTCTCACACTTACCCTAACTCTAACCCTAACACTAACCAGAACCCTAACCCGCAACCTAAACATAACCCTCACCCTAACCCTAACCCTCACCCTAACACTTACCCTCACCCTAACACTAAACCTAACCCTATCACTAACCCTATCCCTAACACTAACGCTCACACTAACCCTTACCATCATCCTAACCCTAAACCTCAACCTAAACCTAAACTTAAACCTCACCCTCACGCTAGCCCTCACCCTAACCCTAATCCTCATCCTCACCCTAAACCTCACACTCACCCCAACACTAATCTTCAATCTAACCCTCACCCACACACTTCTCCTAACCCTAACCCTCACCTTTACCTTAACCCTAACCCTCAACCTAAACCTCACCTTTACCCTTACCATCATTCTCACCCTAATCCTCCCCCTAACCCTAAAATTCAGCCTAACCCTCACCTAATGGTAAACCTAACCATCACCCTAACCCTAACCCTCACCCTCAACCTCACGCTCAGCCTAACCCTAAAAGCCTGAGCCTAACCCTTAACCTAACTCTCACCCTCACCCTAGTCCTTACCCTAACCCTAATCCTAAACCTAACACACAAACTCACCCTCCCCTTAAACCTAATCCTAAGCCTAAAACTAACCCTCCCCCTAACTCTCACCCTAACACTAACCCCAACACTAATGCTAACCCTAACCCTCAACATAAACCTAACTCTAACCCTAAACCTCACCCTCACCATAAACTTCACCCTAACCCTAAACCTAACCCTCAAACTATCACTAACCCTAAATCTAACCCTAAACCTCATCTTCACCCTCAACTTAACCCTAACCCTAACCGTATACCCCACCCTAACTCTAACCCTAAACCTCACCCGCAACCTCACCCTCACTGTAACTCTAACCCTAACCCTAACACTAACCCTCACACTAACCCTAAACTTAAACCTAACCCTAAAACTCAACCTAACCCTCATTCTCACCCTAATCCTAACACTAACCCTGTACTTAACCCTTACCCTAACCCTCCCCTAATCCTATATCTAACCCTAAACCTCACCCTAACCCTAACCCTAAGCCTAAGCCTAACCCTAACCCTAAACATAACCCTAAACATAACATAAATCCTCAGCCTCACCCACACACTAACCCAAACCCTAACCCTAACCCACACCCTAACCCTTAGCCGAACCATAAGCCTAACCCTAAGCCTAACCACAACACTCACACTCACCCTCACCCTAACCCTAATCCTAAACCTAACCCTACCCCTAAACCTAACCATCTCCCTAACCCTCAGCCTAGCCCTCACCCTAACCCTAATCCTAATGCTAAACCTTATCCTCACCCTCACCCTAATCCTAACCCTAACCCTCACCCTAACCCTAACCCTAACCCTCACCCTCATACTCGGCCTAAGCCTAAGCCTAAGCCTAAGCTTAACCCTAACCCTAACCCTCATCCTAACCTTAACCCTAACACTAACCCTAACTCTAAAAGTAAACCTCACCTTCACCCTAACCCTAACTCTAATCCTAACCCTAAACCTAAACCTCACCCTAACCCTAAACCTAACCATCACCCTCACCCTCACTGTAACTGTAAACCTAACCCTAAGCCTAAAAATAACCCTAACCGTAACCCTAACCCTCAGCCTATCCATAACTCTCACCCTAAACCTAACCCTCACCCTAACACTTACCCTCACCCTAACACTAACCCTAACCCTATCACTAAACCTCACACTAACCAGAACCATCACCTTAACCCTAAACCTCAGCCTGAACCTAAACCTAAACCTCACCCTCACCCTAGCCCTCACCCTAACCCTAACCCTCACCATCACCCTAAACCACACACTAACCCTTACACTAATCCTCAATCTAACCCTCACTCACTTCCTTCCCATAACCCTAACCCTCCCCCTAAACCTAAAAATCATCCGAACATAACCTTTATCCTCAGCCTAACCCTCATGTTTACCCTCATGGTCACCCCTAAGCCTAATCCTAATCCAAATCCTAAACCTAACCCTAATTTGCACCCTTACCCTAACCATCACCTTAACCCTAACCCTAACACTAACACTAAACCTAACCCTCAACCTCAGCCTCACCCTAACCCTAACTCTAACCCTAAACCTCACCCTCCCCCTAACCCTAACTCTAACCCTAACCCTCACCATGAACCTCAACCTCAGCCTAACCCTAAGCCTAAACCTAAACCTAACCCTAACGCACACACTGACAATCATCCTAACCCCAATACTAAACCTATCCCTAACCCTAACCCTCCCACTAACTCTCACCCTAACCTTAACCCTAACACTAACCCTAACCCTAAACCTCAACCTAACCCTCACCCTAACCATCACACTAAACCTAATCCTCAGCCCCACCCTCACCCCCAGCCTAACCCTAAGCCTAAGCCTAAAAATAAACCTAAAACTTACACTAAACCTCACCCTAACCCTAAGCATACCCTATCCCAAACCCTAACCCTTAACCTCAACCTAACCTTCACCCTAACCTTAACCCTAACACTAACCCTAACTCTAACCCACGAACTAACCCTCCCGCTAACCCTAAATCTAACCCTAAAACTCACACTCAACCTAACCCTAACACGAAACCTCACCCTAACCCTAAACTTCAACCTGACCCTCACCCTCATCCTCACCGTAAGTCTAACCATAAACTTAACAATAACACTAATCCTAACCATAAACCTAACCCTAACCCTAAACCTAACCCTAATCCTAACACTCACCTTCAGCCTAACCCTCATCATTACCCTTACCGTCACCCAAACCCTAACCCTCACCCTCACCGTAACCCTAACCCTCATCCAAACCCTCACCCTAAACCTAACCCTAAACCTAAACCTCACCCTAACACTAACAGTAAACTCACCCTCACCTTAGCCCTCACCCTCACCCTAATTTTAACCCTAATTCTAATCCTAATCCTTTCCCTAACCCTAACCCTAATCCTCACCCTAAAACTAAACCTAACCCTAACCCTAAACCTCAACCTAACCCTAACCCTCAAGCTCACTGTAACACTAACCCTAACCCTCATCCTAACCATAAACTTACCCTGAACCCTAACTCTCACCCTAACCCAAACCCTCAGTCTCAACCTAGCCCTAACTTTCACCCTCACCCTCACCCTCAGCCTAACCCTAGGCCTAACCGTAACCCTAACTCTCACACTCACCCTATTACCCTAATCCTAATCCTAACCCTAAAGCTAACCCTCACCCTCACCCTATTCCTCACCCTAACCCTAACCCTAACACTAACCCTAACTCTAACAATCTCAATCAGCCTCACACTAACCCTATCTCTAACCCTAAACCTCACCCTCACCCTAACCCTAACCGTAACCCTAAACCTCACCTAGCCCTAAACCTAAACCTCACCCTCACCCTAGCCTTCACCCTAACCCTAATCCTAACCCTAACCCTCATCCTAAACCTCACGCTAACACTAAGCCTAACCCTAACCCTCACACTCACCGTAATCCTTACCCTAACCCTCACCCTAACCCTAAACTTAACTCGAACCCTAACTCTCACCCTAACACTAACTCTTACACTATCCCTCACCTTCATCCTAAGCCTAAGTTTAATCCTAATCCTAACCCTCACACTCACCCTAAACCTCACATTAACCCTAACCCTAACACTAAACCTAACCTTAACTCTCACCCTCAGCCTCACCATAACCCTAACTCTAAACCTAAATCTCACCATCAACCTAACCCTAACCCTAAACTTCACCATCACCCTAGGCCTCTCCCTAACCCTAATCCTAACCCTAATCCTCATCCTAACCCTCAACCTAAACCTAACTTTAACCCGCACCTTAACCCTAGCACTTGTCTCTCAACATCACCCTCAGCCTAACCCTAAGCCTAACCATAAACCTAGCCCTAACACACACAATCACACTCACCCTAAACCTAATCCTAACCCTATCCCTAACCCTAAACCACCCCCTAACGATCACCCTAACACTAACCCTAACACTAACTCTAACCCTAACCCTCAACCTAACCCTAACTCTAACCCTAAACCTCACCCTCACCCTAACGCTCATCATAACACTTGCCCTCAACCTAAACCTAACCCTAACCATAACCCTCCCCCTAAGCCTAAACATCATCTTACCCTCACCCTAAACTTAAACCTAACCATAACCCTAACCCTAACCCTAAACCTCAACCTAAACCTCACCCTCACCCTAACCGTAACACTAACCCTAACACTAACCTTCCCACTAACCCTCCCCCTAACCATATATCTAACACAAAACCTCACCCTCACCCTCACCCTAAACCTAACCCAAACCCTCACCCTAACCATAACCCTCACCCTAACCCTAACCCTCACCATAACACTTACACTCACCCTAGCACTAACCCTAACCCTAACACTCACCCTCACACTAACCCTAACCCTCACCCTAATCCTAAACCTCACCCTAACAATAACACTAACCATAACCCTCAACCTCACCCTAGCCCTCACCCTAACCCTAAATCTAACCCTCACCCTCAGCCTAACCCTAACCCTCACCCTCACCCTAAGCCTCACACTAACCCTAAAACTAATCTTCAATCTAACCAACACCTAACACTAACCCTAACCCTAACCTAACCCTAACCCTTATCCTAACCCTAAACCTAACCCTAACACTCACGCTTATCTTAACCCTCAACCTCAGCCTAAACCTCACCATTACCCTTACCATCAGCCTCACCCTAACCCTTACCCTAACCCTAACTCTAACCCTAAACCTCACCCTCTCCCTAAATCTAACTCTAACCCTAACCCAAAACCTAAACCTCACCCTAACCCTAACCCTAACCCTCACCCTCACATTCACCCTAGCCCTCAACCTAACCGTAATTCTAAACCTCACCCTCACCCTAATGCCTAAGACTAACCCTATCCCTCACACTCACCTTCACCCTAAACATAACTGTAACACTAACCCTAACACTAACCCTCACACTAGCCCTCAACCTAATGCTAAATCTAACCCTACACCTCACCTTCACCTAACCCTAACTCTAACCCTCCCCCTCCCCCTAACACAAAGCCTAACCCTAACTCCAACCCTAACCCTAACACTAAGCCTAACACAAACCCTCACCCTAACACTCACCCTAACCCTCAACCTCACCCTAGCCCACACCCTAAACCTAAGCCTAAGCCTAACCCTCACCCTAAACTTCACTCTAACCCTAACCCCAACCCTAATGCTATCGCTAAACCTCACCCTCCCCCTCACCGTAAACATAACCCCAATCCTAACTTTAACCCTAACCCTCACCCTCACCATAAACCTCACCCTAACCCTAACACTACCACTAAACCTAACCCTAAACATAACCCTAAACATAAACCTCACCCTCAGACTCACCCGAACCGCAAACTTTACCCTAAACATAACAATAACAATAACCCTAACCCTCACCCTAACAATATCCCTAACCCTAAACCTAACCCTAACTCTAACCCTAACCCTAAACCTAAACCTAAACCTGACCCTAACCCTAATCCTATCTCTCACCCTCAACCTCACAGTAACCATAACACTAACCCTAACAGTTACAATAACCCTAACCCTAACCCTAACTCTCATGCTAACCATATACTTCACCCTAAACCTAACCCTCACCCAAACACTTATCCTCACCATAACCCTAACCCTACTACTGAAACTCACCCTAAACCTTACCCTAATCCTAATCCTTTCCCTAAGCCTAACCCTCACCCTCACCCTAACCGTTACCCTAACCCTAACCCTCACCCTCAGCCTCACCCTAACCCTAACTCTAACCCTAAACTTCAATCTCACCCTAACCCTAACCATAACCATAACCTTAAACCTCACCCTAACATTAACACTAAACCTCACACTCACCCTAGCCCTCACCCTAACCCGAACCCTAACGATAACCCTCATCCTAACCCTCAACCTAACACTAACCCTAACGCTCACCCTCACCTTCACCCTAACCCTAAACATAAACTGAACTCTAACTAACATCCTAACACTAACCCTCACCCTAACCTAAACCTCACTCTCACCCTCAACCTCAGTCTAACCCTAAGCCTAACCCTAACCCTAACCCTAAACATTACCCTCACCCTAACGATCAATCTAACCCTAACCCTAACCCGAACCTGAAAGCTCACCCTAACACTAACCCTAATCCTAATCCTAACCCTAAACCTCCCCCTAACTCTCACCCTAACCATAACCCTAACACTAACACTAACCCTAACCCTCAACCTAGCACTCACCCTAAACCTAACTCTAATCCTAAACCTCACCCTCACCTTAACCCTAACTCTCACCCTAAGCCAAATCCTAAACTTCACCCTAACCCTAACCCTAACCCTCATCCTCACCCTCACCGTAACTGTAAACCTAAACCTAACCCTAACAATAACCCTAACCCTATTCCTAACCATCACCATACCCATAACACTCACCCTAACTCAAACACTCACCCTAATATTTACCCTCACCTTAACACTAACCCTAACCCTAACACTAACCCTCACACTAACGCAAACCCTAACCCTAAACCTAAACCTCAACGTAACCCTCACCCTCACCCTCACCCTAACACTAACCCTAACCCTAACCCTAACCCTAACCCTCACCCTAACCCTATATCTAACCCTCAACCTCAACCTCACCCTCACCTTAACCCTAACCGTAAACCCCACCCTAACCCTAACCCTAAACCTCACCCTCATGCTCGGCCTAAGCCTAAGGCTAAGTCTAACCCTAAACCTAAACCTCACCCTAACCCTTACACTAACACTAACCCTAACTCTAACTCGAAACCTCACCCTCACCCTAACCCTAATTCTAACACTGACCCTAAACCTAAACATCATCCTATCCCTAAACCTCACCCTCACCCTCACCATAACCGTAACCCTAACCCTAACAATAACCCTAACCCTAACCCTCATCCTAAACATAACCTTCACCCTAACCATAAACCTCACCCTAACACTTACCCTCACCCTAACACTAACCCTAACCCTAACACTAACCCTCACACTAACCCTAACTCTCACCCTAACCCTAAACCTCACCTTAAACTTAACCCTCACCTTCAACCTAGCCCTCAACCTAACCCTAACGCTCATCCTCACGCGAAACCTCACACTAACCCTAACACTAATCCTCAATCTAACCTTCACCCTCACCCTAACCCTAAGACTCACCCTGAACGTAACCCTCACCCTCAGCCTAACCCTCACCTTTACCCTTACCGTCACCCTCACCCTAATCCTCAACCTAAACCTAAGCCTCATCCTAACCCTCATCCTAAGGGTCACCCCAATCATCACCTTAACCCTAACCCTCACCCTCTCACTCAGCCTCAGCCTCAGCGTAACCCTAAGCTTAACCCTAACCCTAACCCTCACCCTCAACCTAGCCCTCACCCTAGCCCTCAACCTAACCCTAATCCTAACCCTAACCCGCATCCTAACCCTTAACAACCAGAACCCTAACCATCATTCTAAACCTAATCCTTACCACCCAGTACACTCAGCCTAACCCTAAGCATAAATGAAGCCTAACCCTAACCCTCACACTCATCCTCACTCTAAGCCTAATCCTAAAACTAACCCTAACCCTAATATTAAACCTCAACCTAACGGTCAAACTAACCACAAGCCTAACACTAACCCTAATCCTAACCCTCACCCTAACACTCCCCGAAACCCTAACTCTCACCCTAAACCTCACCATCACCCTAACCACAACCCTATCCCTAAACCTCACCCTAACCCTGATCCTAATCCTCAACCTCACCCTCACCCTCACTGTAACTCTAACCCTAACCCTAACTATTACACTAACCCTAACACTAACACTAACGTTGACCCTCACCCTAACCCTAAACCAAACCCTCACCTTAACACTAAACCTAACCCTAACCCTCACCCTAACGGTAACCCTAACCCTAAACCTCAGCCTAACGCTAACCCTAACCCTCATCCTCACTCTAGCCCTCACCCTAAACCTAATGCTAACCCTAATCCCTCAACTTCACGCTCGGCCTAAGCCTAAGCCTAATCCTAAGACTAAACGTGACCCTCACAGTCACCCTCACTCTAACCCTAACCGTAACCGTAACCCTAACCCTAACCCTCAACCAAACCTTAACCAGAACCATCACTCTAAACCTAATCCTCATCCCCACACGCACCCTCAGCCTAACCCTAAGCCTAAGCCTAACCCCAAGCCTAACCCTCACACTCACCCTCACCCTAACCTTAATCCTAACCCTAAACATAACCCTAAACCTAAACCTAAACCTAACCCTCACCCTAACGCTAACCCTAACTCTAACACTCACCCTCACCTTAGTCCTCACCCTAACCCTCACCCCAAACCCAACCCTCACCCTCACCAAAACACGAAACCTAACCCTCACCCTAACCCTACCCCTAACCCTAAACCTAATCCTCACCTTAACCCTAACCCTAACCCTCACCCTCAACCTAGCCCTTACCCTAAACATAATTTTAACCCAAATCCTCATCCTAACCCTCACCCTAACTCTAACCCTAATTTTCAACCTAACCCTAAACCTAAGTCTAACCCTCAACCTAACCCTAACCCTAAACCTCACCATAACCTGACCCTAACCCTCTCCCTAACCCTAAACCTTACCTGAACACTAAACCTCACCCTAAGCCTTACCCTAAACCTCACCCTCACCCTAGCCCTCACCCTAACCCTAATCCTAACCCTAACCCACATCCTAAACCTTAAACTAACCCTAAACCTAACCATCACCCTAACCCTAATCTTAACCCCCACCCTCACCCTCAGCCTAACCCTAAGCCTAAGTCTAACCCTCACCCTAAACCTCACACTCACCGTCAACCTAACCCTAATCCTAAACCTAACACTATCCTGAAACCTCAACATAACCCTCTCCCTCACCCTTACCCTAACACTAACCCTAGCCCTAAACCTCACCTTAACCCTCCCCCTAACCCTAAGTCTAACCCTAAACCTCACCCTCACCCTTACCCTAACCCTAACCCTAACCCTCACACTCACCCTCAACCTCACTGTAAATCTAACTCTAAACCTAACAATAACCCTAACTCTAACCCAAACCACAACGCTAAACATAATCGTCACCCTCAGCCTCACCCTCACGGCAAACTTAACCCTAACCATAACACTAACAATAATCCTAACCCTAACCCTAACCCTAAACCTAACCCTAATCCTCACCCCCACTATCACCCTCAGCCTAACCCTAAGCCTAAGCCTAACCCTAACCCTAACCTTAAACCTAACCATAAACCTCACCCTCAGCCACACCCTCACACCAAACTTAATTATAACCATAATATTAACAATAACCCTAACCCTAAACCTAACCCTAATCCTCATACTAAACCTCACCCTAACCCTAACCCTAACACTCACCCTAAACCTAACCCTAACAATAATCCTCAACCTAATCCTAACCCTCATGCTTACCGTAACCCTAACCCTAACTCTCATCCTAGCCCTAAGCTTACCCCAAACCCTAACACTCACCCGCACCTTCACACTCATCCTAACCCTAAGCCTAAACCTAACCCTAACCCTAACCCTCACACTCACCCTATTACCCTAATCCTAATCCTAACCCTAACCCTAAGCCTCACCCTCATGCTAACCCTCACCTTAACCCTAACCCTAACACTAACCCTAACCTTAACACTCACCTTCAGCCTCCCCCTAACCCTAACTCTAAACCTAAAACTCACACTCACCCTAAACCTAACCCAAAACCTCACCCTAACCCTAACCCTAAACCACACCCTCATTCTAGCCATCCCCCAAACCCTAAACCTAACCCTAACCCGCACCTTAACCCTAACCCTCACCCTCAACCTAACCCTCAGCCTAACCATAAGCCTAACCCTTAACTTAACCCTAACACACGCACTCACCCTCACCCTAACCATAATACTAACCCTATCCCTAACCCTAACCCTCACCCTAACCCTATCCCTAACACTAACCCCAAACCTAACCCTCAACCTAACCCTCACCCTAACCCTAACTCTAACTCTAAACCTCACCCTCACCCTAACCCTCACCATAACACTTACCCTCAACCTAACCCTAACCCTAACCCTAACGCTCCCCCTAACCCTAAACGACATCCTAACCCTCATCCTAATGGTAAACCTAAACATCACCCTAACCCTAAGCTTAACCCTAAACCTCAACCTCACCCTCATCCTTACCCTAACACTAACCCTAAACATAACCCTCCCCCTAAACCTATAGCTAACCCTAAACCTTACCATCACTCTCACCATAACACTAACCCTAACCCTAACCGTAACCATAAACCTCAGCCTAAACATAAGCCTGACCATAACACTTACCCTCACACTAACACTAACCCTAACCCTAACACTCACCTCACACTAACCCTAACCCTCACCCTAATCCTAAACCTCACCCTAACTCTAATACTAAGCATAACCCTCACCCTCATCCTAGCAATCACTCTAATCTTAATTATAAAAATCCCCCTCACCCTAATCCTAACCCTCATCCTCACCCTAACCCTAAGCCTAACCCTAAACCTCAACCTAACCCTAACCCTCACCCTCACAGTAACCCTTACCCTAACCCTCACCCTAACGCTAAACTTTATCCCAACATTAACTCTCACCCTAAACCTAACCCTAACACTTACCCTATCCCTAACCCTCACACTCAGCCTCACCTTCAGCCTAAGACTTAGCCTAAGCCTAACCCTAACCCTAACCTTCACACTTACCCTAACCCTAACCCTAATTCTAAGCCTAACCCTAACACTCACCCTCACCCTAACCCTCACCTTAACCCTAACCCTAACATTAAACCTAATCCTAATTCACACCCTCAGCCTCACCCTAACCCTAACTCTAACAATAAACCTCACCCTGACCCGAACCCTAACCCTAACCCTAACCCTAAACCTCACCCTAACACTAACACTAACCCTCACCCTCAACCTAGCCCTCACACTAACCATAATCCTAACCCTAAACCTCATCCTCACCCTCCCCCTATCCCTAAGCCTAACCCTCACCCTAACCCTAACTTTCTCACCCTCAACCTCACCCTCAGCCTAACCCTAAGCCTAACCATAAACCTAACCATAACACACAAACTCACCCTCAGCCTAAACCTAAGCCTAAACCTAAATCTAACCCTAACCCACACACTCACCCTCACCCTAACCCTAATCCTAACTCTAACCCTAACACTATCCCTCCCCCTAACTCTCATCCTAACCCTAAACCTAACACTAACCCTAAACCTAAACCTCAACCTAACCCTTACCATAACCCTAAACCTCAAGCACACCCTAAACCTAACTCTAACCCTAACCCAAATCCTAAACCTCACCCTAACACTAACCTTAACTCACACCCTCACAGTAACCATAAACATAAACCTTACCCTAACAATAACCCTAACTCTAATCCTAAGACTCAATATAACCCTAAAATTAACCCTAACCGTAAACCTCACCCTAACCCTCCCCTAACCCTAACTCTAACCCTAAACCTCACCCTCATCCTAACCCTAACCCCAACACTAAACCTCACCCTAGCCCTAACCCTCACCCGCACCCTCAACCTCACTGTAACTCTAACCGTAACCCTAACATTAACCCTAACCCTAACACTAACCATCACCCTAACCCTAATCCTAACCCCCAAACTCACCCTCAGCCTTACCCTAAGATTAAGCCTAACCCTAACCCTAACCCTCACACTCACCGTCACCCTAACCCTAACCCTATCCCTAAACTTCAACCTAACCCTTACCCTCACCCTAACCCTAACACTAAACCTAACCCTAACCCTCACCCTAACACTCCCCCTAACCCTAACTCTAACCCTAAAACTTACCTTCACCCTAACCCTAACCCTAACCCTAAACCTCACCATAAACCTCACCCTAACCCTCATCCTCACCCTCAATGTCAATCTCACTGTAACTCTAACCAAAACCCAACAATAAGACTAACACTAATCCTGACCCTAACCCTAACACTAACCATAAACCTCACCCTCAGCTTCACCCTGACTGCAAACTTAACCCTTACCATAACACTAACAATAACCCTAAACGTAAATCTAAACCTAACCCTAACCCTAACCCTTACCTACTACTCACCACCAACCTCACCCTCAGCCTAACCCTAATCCTAACCCTAAACCTAACCCTAACCCTCACTGTAACCTAAACCCTAACCGTAACCCTAACCCTAACTGAAACACTAATCCTAACCCCAAACCTAACCCTAACCCTAACCCTAAACCTAACACTAATCCTCACCCTCACCCTCATGCTTACCCAAACAATAACCCTAACCCTCACCCTAACACTAAGCCTAACCCTAACCCTAAGCCAAAACCTAAACCTAATCCTCACACTCACCCTCACCCTAACCCTAATCAAAAACCTAACCCTATCCCTAACCCTAACCCTCACCCTAACCCTCACCCAACCCCTCAAACTTACCCTAATCCTAATCCTAAACCTCATCCTAAACCTCACTCTAACCCTAAACTTAACATTCAAACTAACCCAAACCCTAAATCTAAACCTCACCCTAACCCTAAACCTAATCTGCACCCTCACCCCTATCCTCAACTTAACTCTAACCATAACAATAACCCTAACGCTAAACCTAAGCCTAACCCTCAAACTCACTGTAACTCTAACCCTAACCCTAACTTTAAACCACACCCTAACGCTAACCATAAGCCTCACCCTCACTCTAGCCCTCACCCAAACCCTAATCCTAACCCTAAACCTCATCCTAACCCTCACCCTAACCCTAAAACCCTAACCCTCACACTAACCTTAACCCTCACCCTCACCCTCATGCTCAGCCTAAGCCTAAGCCTAAGCCTAAGACTAACCCTATCCCTCACACTCACCTTCACCCTAATCATAACTGTAACACTAACCCTAACACTAACACTAGCCCTCAACCTTACGCTAAATCTAACCCTAAACCTCACCCTCACTTAATCCTAACCCTCCCCCTCTCACTCCCCCTAACACAAAGCCTAACCCTAACTCCAGCCCTAACCTTAACACTAACCCTAACCCTAACCCTTACCTACTACTCACCACCAACCTCACCCTCAGCCTAACCCTAATCCTAACCCTAAACCTAACCCTAACCCTCACCCTAACACTCACCCTAACCCTCAAACTCACCCTAGCACACACCCTAAACCTAAGCCTAAGCCTAACCATCACCCTAATCTTCACTCTAACCCTAACCCCAAACCTCACGCTATCCCTAAATCTCACCCTCACCCTCACCGTAACCCAAACACTAATCCTAACCTTAACCCTAACCCTCACCCTCACCCTAAACCTCACCCTAACCCTAACACTAACACTAGTCCTAACCCTAAACATAACCCTAAACATAACCCTCACCCTCAGCCTCAACCGAACCGCAAACTTAACCCTAAACATAACACTAAAAATAACCCTAACCCTCATCCTAACAATAACCCTAACCCTAAACCTAACCTTAACTCTAACCCTAACCCTAAACCTAAACCTAAACCTGACCCTAACCCTAATCCTAACACTCAGCCTAACCCTCCCCGAAACCCTAACTCTAACCCTAAACCTCATCCTCACCCTAACCATAACCCTTACCCTAAACCTCACCCAAACCTGATCTTAACCCTCACCCTCACCCTCACTGTAACTCTAACCCTAACCCTAACTATTACACTAACCCTAACACTAACCCTAACGCTGACCCTCACCCTAACCCTAAACCAAACCCTCACCTTAACCCTAACCCTAACCCTAACCCTCAACCTCACGGTAACCCTAACCCTAAACTCAGCCTACCGCTAACCCTAACCCTCATCCTCACTCTAGCCGTCACCCTAAACCTAATGCTTACCCTAAACCTCACCCTTACCTTCACGCTCGGCCTAAGCCTAAGCCTAAGCATAAGACTAACCCTGACCCTCACAGTCACCCTCACCCTAACCCTAACCGTAAACTTAACCCTAACCCTAACCCTCACACTAACCCTCACCTGAACGCTAACTCTAACCCTAAACCTCACCCTCTCCCTAACCCTAAACCTCACCCTAACCCTCACCCTCTGTCTAACATTAAGGCTAACCTTAACCACAACACTAACCCTAATACTAACCCTAACCCCCACCCTAACGCTCACCCTAAACCTAACCCTAACCCTAACCCTCACCCGCACCATAGCCCATACAGAAACCTAAGCCTAAGCCCAACCCTCAACCTAAACCTCACTCTAACCCTAAGCCCAAAGTTCACGCTAACCATAACCCTCACCCTCACCCAAACCGTAACTCTAATCCTAACCCTAACCCTAACCATAACACTCACCCTAAACTTAAACCTAATCTTACTCCTAACACTAACGCTAACCGTAAACCTAACCCTAACCCTCACCCTAACCCTAACTCTAACCCTAAACCTCAACCTCACCCTAACCCTAACCCTAATCCTAAACCTCACTCTAAACCTAAACCTTACCCTAACACTTACCCTCATCTTAAAGCTAACACTAACCCTAACACTAACCCTCACATTAACACTAACCATCACCCTAAACCTAAACCTCACCCTAACCCTAACCCTAACCCTCAACTTCACCCTAGTGATCACGCTAACCCTAACCCTCAACCTCACCCTAAACCTCACACTAACCCTAACACTAATCCTCAGTCTAACACTCACCCTCACGCTAACCCTAAACCACACCCTTACCATAAACCTCACCCTCAGCCTAACCCTCACCTTTTCTCTTACAGTCACCCTCATCCTAACCCTCACCCTAAACCACAACCCTCATCCTATCCCTCACCCTAACCGTAACCCTAACCATCACCCTAACCCTAACCCTCACCCTCAAATTCAGCCTCAGCCTAAACCTAACCCTAAGCCTAAACCTAACCCCAAACCTCACACTCACCCTAGCCCTCACCCTAACCCTAATCCTAACCGTAACCCTCATCCTAACCCTCAACCGAACCTTAACCAGAACCATCACTCTAAACCTAATCCTCATCCCCACACGCACCCTCAGCCTAACCCTAAGCCTAAGCCTAACCCCAAGCCTAACCCTCACACTCACCCTCACCCTAACCTTAATCCTAACCCTAAACATAACCCTAAACCTAAACTTAAACCTAACCCTCACCCTAACGCTAACCCTAACTCTAACACTCACCCTCACCTTGATCCTCACCCTAACCCTCACCCCAAACCCAACCCTCACCCTCACCAAAACACGAACCCTAACCCTCACCCTAACGCTACCCCTAACCCTAAACCTAAGCCTCACTTTAACCCTAACCCTAACCCTCACCCTCAACCTAGCCCTCACCCTAAACCTAATTTTAACCCTAACCCTCATCCTAACCCTCACCCTAAATCTAACCCTAATCTTCAACCTAACCCTAAACCTATTTCTAACCCTCAACCTAACCCTAACCCTAACCCTCACCATAACCTGACCCTAACCCTCTCCCTAACCCTAAACCTAAACCGAACACTAAACCTCACCCTAAGCCTTACCCTAAACCTCACCCTCACCCTAGCCCTCATCCTAAACCTAATCCTAACCCTAACCCTCATGCTAACCCTCACCCTAAACCTAACCCTAACTCTAACCCTAACCCTAAATCTAAAACTCATCCTAACCTTAATCCTAATCCTCACCCTCTCCCTCACTGTAACCATAACCCAAACACTAACACTTACAATAACCCTAACCTAACCCTAACCCTCATCCTAACCATATCCTTCAACCTAACCTTAACCCTCATCCTAACACTTACCCTCACCCTAATCCGAACCCTAAACCTCACATTCACCCTAACCCTCAACCTAACCCTAATTCTCACACTAACCCGAAACCTAATGCTAGGCTTCAGCCTGACCCTAAACGTAACTCTACCCTACACCTCAACCTCACCATAACCGTAACCCTACCCATAACTCTAAAGCTCACCCTAACGCTAACCATAAACCTCACCCTCACCCTAGCCATAACCCTAAACCGAATTCTCACCCTAAACCTCATCCTAACCCTGACCCTAACACTAACCTTAACCCTCACTCTAACACTCACCCCAACCCTAAACCTAACCCTAACCCTCAACCTAATCCTAACTGTCACCCTCACCAAAACCCTTACCCTAAACCTTACCCTAACCCTAACCTTAACCCTCACCCTAACCCTAACTCTCACCATCACCCTCACCTTCAACCTAACCCTAACCCTAACCCTAAACGTTACACTCTCCCTAACCCTAAACCTCACCCTAACCCTAAATTTAATCCTAATAGTAACCATAACCCAAAGCCTCAACCTCACCCTAACCCTCACCTTAACCCTAATCCTAACACTAACCCTAACCCTAACCCTCACCCTCAGCCACATCCTAACCCTAACTCTAACCCTAAACCTCACGCTCATCCTAACCCTAACCATAAACCTAAACCTCATCCTAACCCTAACCCTAAACCTCACCCTCACCCTAGCCCTCACCCTAACCCTAATCCTAATCCTAACCCTCATCCTAAACCTCCCCCTAACCCTAACCCTAACCTTCACCCTAACCCTAACTCTCACCCTCAAACTCACCATCAGCCTAAGCCTAAGCCTAACCCAAAACCTAACACACACAATCACCTTCAGCTTTACCCTTATCCTAACCCTAAACCTAACCCTAACCCTAAGCCTCGCTCTAACTCTCACCCTAACCATAACCCTAACACTAACCTAACCCTAATCCTCAACCTAACCCTGCCCTAACCCGAACTCTAATCCTAAACCGCACCCTCACCCTAAACCTAACTCTAACCCTAACTGAAACACTAAACCTCACCCTAACCCTAAACCTAACCCTCACCCTCACCCTCACCTTAACCTTAACCCTAAACCTAACCCTAACAATAACCCTAAACATAATGCTAACCCTCACTCTAACCATAACCCTCATCCTAACCCAAACCCTCACCCTAACACTTACCCTCACATTAACACTAACCCTAACGCTAAAACTAACCCTGACACTACCCCTAACCCTAAACCTAACCCTAAACTTCCACCTAACCCTCACCCTTACCCTATCCTTAAAACTATCCCTAACCCTAAGCCTCACTGTCACCTCCCTTAACCCTATATCTAACTGTAAACCTAACCCTCACCCTAATCCAAAACCCCACCCTAACCATAACACTAATCCTCACCCGCACCCTCAACCTCACCTTAACTCTAACCCTCACCATACCAATAACACTAACCCTAACCCTAACCATCACTCTAACCCTAATCCTCACCCCCACCCTCAGCCTCACCCTCACCTCAAACTTAACCCTAACCATAACACTAATAACCCTAACCCTAACCGTAATCCTCACCCCCATACTCATACTCAGCCTAAACCTAAGCCTAACCCTAACCCTAACCCTAATCTTCACCCTCACCCCAGCCCTCAACCTAACCCTAACACTCATCCTCACTCTAAACCTCACCCTAACCCTAACACTAATACTCAATCTAACCCTCACCCTCACCCTAACCCTAACCATAACACTCACCCTAACCCTAACCTTCACAATTACCGTAACTCTTGCACTCAGACTAAACCTCATGTTTACCCTTACCGTCACCCCCACCCTAACCCTCACCCTAAACCTCACCCTCACCCTATTACTCAACCTAACCCTAACTCTACCCCTAAACCTCACCCTCACCCTAACCCTAACTCTAACCCTAACCCTAACACTAAAACTCACCCTAACCCTAACCCTAACCCTCACCCTAACCCTAAACCTCGCCCTCACCCTTAGCCTCAGCCTAACCCTAAGCCTCACCATAAACATATCCCAAACACACACACTCACCCTCACCCTAACACTAATCCTAACCCTAACCCAAACCCTAAACCTCCCCTCAACTCTCACCCTAACCCTAACCTTAACACGAACATTAACCCTAACCCTCAACCTAACCCTCACCCTAAACCTAACTCTAAACGAAACCTCACCCTCAGCCTAAACCTAACTCTAACACTAACCCAAAACCTAAAACTCACCCTAACCCTAACCCTAACCCTCATCCTCACCCTCACCGTAACCATAAACCTAAACCTAAACCTAAGAATAACCCTAACTCTATTCCTAACCCTCACCCTAACACTTACCGTCACCCTAACACTAACCCTAACCCTCCCTCTAACCCTCACCCTAACCCTATATCGAACCCTCAACCTCACCCTCACCCTAACCCTAACTCCTAACCCCACCCTAACCCTAAAGCTAACCCTCACCCTTTGCTCGGCCTAAGACTAACCCTAAGCCTAAGCCTAAAACTAAACCTAAACCTCACCCTAACCCCAACAATAACACTAAACCTAACTCTAATCCTAAACTTCAAACTCACCTTAACCCTAACTCTAACCCTAACCCTAAACCTAAACCTCACCCTAACCCTAACCCTCACCCTCACCCTCACCCTCACCGTAAACGTAACCCTAACCCTAACGCTAACAATAACCTTAACCATTACCATAACCTTCATCCTAACCATAACTTTCACCATAACAATAACCCTCACCCTAACATTTACCCTCACCCTAACACTAACCCTAAACCTAACACTAACCCTCACACTAACCCTCACCATCACACTGATCCTAAACCTCACCCTGATCCTAACCTTCACCCTCAACCTAGCCCTCAACCTAACGCTAACCCTCATCCTCACCCTAAACCTCACACTAACCCTAACACTAATCCTCAACCTAAACCTAACCGACACGCTAACCCTAACCCTCACCCTTACCTTACCCCTCACCCTCAGCCTAACCCTCACCTTTACACTTACCGTCACCCTCAACCTAACCCTCACCTTAACCCTCACCCTAACCCTAATCCTCATCCTAACCCTCACCCTAATGGTAACCCCAAACATCCCCCTAACCCTAACCCTCACGCTCACCCTCAGCCTCAGCCTAACACCAAGCCTAAGCCTAAACCCAACCCTAACCCTCACCCTCACCCGAACACTAATCTTAACCCTAACCCTCATCCTTACCCTTAACCTAACCATAAACCTAACCAACTTTCTATACCTAGTCCTCATCCCCATACCATACCTTCAGCAAAAACCTAAGCCTAAGCCGAACCCTAACCCTAGCCATCACACTCACCCTCACCGTAAACCTAATCCTAAACGTAACGCTAACCCTAACATTAAACCTCAACTTAACCCTCACCCTAACCATAATACTAACACTGACCCTAACCCTAACGCTCACACTAACCCTCCCCCTAACAAGAACTCTAACCCTAAACCTCACCCTCACCCTAACAATAACCCTATCCCTAAACCTCACTGTAAACCTGATCCTAACCCTCACCCTCACCCTCACTCTAACAGTAACTATAACCATAACCCTAATCCTAACCTTCACCCTCACCCTAACCCTAACACTAACACTCACCCTAACCCTAACCCTCTCCCTCACCGTAAACCTAACCCTAACCCTAACCCTAAACCTCACCCTAACCATAACAATAACAATCACTCTCACCCTAGAGCTCACCCAAAATTTAATTGTAACCTTAACCCTTATCCAAACCCTAACCCTCACCCTAACCCTAACCCTAAAACTAACCCTAACCCTAAACCTCACCCTATTCCTCACCCTAACCCTAACTCTAACCCTAAACCTCACCCTCACTCTAACACTAACCCTAAACCTCACCCTCACCCTAGACCTCAACCTAACCCTAATGCCAACCTTAACCCTCATCCTAACACTCACCCTAACCCTAAACCTAACCCTCACCCTAACCCTAAACCCCACCCTCAACCTCACCCTTAGCCTAACCCTAAGCCTAACCCTAAACCTAACCCTAACCCACACACTCACCCTCACTCTAACCCTAAACCTAAAACTAACCCTAACCCTAACCCTCAGCCTCACCTTAGCCTTCACCCTAACCCTAATCCTAATCCTAACCCAAACTCTAACCATAACCCTAACCCTAAACCTCACCCTAAACCTAACACTATCCCTCACCCTCACTGTAAGGGTAACCCTAACCCTAACCCTAACAATAACCGTAACCCTAACTCTAACCCTCACCCTAAACTTAACACTCACCCTAACCCTAACCCTCACCCTAACACTTACCCTCACCCTTATCTTAACCCTCAGCCTTAGCCTAATCCTCACATTTAGGCTTACCATCACACTCACCCTAACCCTAATTCTAACCCTCACCCACACCCTAACCCTCACCTCATCTTCCCCCTAAACCTCACACTAACCCTAAACCTAATCCTTAATCTAACCCTCACCCTAATCCGAAACCTAACCCTTACTCTAACCCTAAACTTAAACCTAAACCACACCCTTATCTTAACCCTCACCCTCAGACGAAACCTAACCTTTACCCTTACCATCATCCTCACCCTAACCCTCCCCCTAATCCTAAACCTCATCCTAAAACTCACCCTAACAGTAAACCTAACCATCAGCCTAACCCTAACCCTAACGCTCAACCTCAAGCTCAGCCGAACCCTAAGCCTAAGCCTAACACTTACCCTAACCCTCTCCCTCTCGCGAGCCCTCACCCTAACCCTAAATCCTAACCCTAAGCCTCATCCTAACCCTCACCCTAAGCCTAAACCTAACAATCACCCTAACCCTAATCCTCACGCCCACACTCACCCTCAGCCTAACCCTAAGCTGAAGCCTAACCCTAACCCTAACACTCTCACTCACCCTCATCCTAACCCTAATCCAAATCCAAACCCTACCCCTAACACTTAAACTCAACCTAACCCTCACCCTAACCCTCACCCTAATATTAACCCTAACTCTAACCCACGAAGTAACCCTCTCCCTAACCCTAAATCTAACCATAAACGTCACCCTAACCCTAACCCTAACCCTACCCCTAACACCAAACCTCACCCTCACCCTCACAATAACCCTCACCGTCACTGTAACACTAAACCTCACCCTAGCCCTCACCCTAACCCTATTCCTAACCCTAAACCTTATCCTAACCCTCACCCTAAACCTAACACTAACCCTCACCCTCATGCTAGGCCTAAGCCTAAGCCTAAGCCTAAGCCTAACTCTAACCGTAACCCTCACCCTAACCCTAACCCAAACACTAACCCTAACTCTAATCCTAAATCTCACTCTCACCTTAACCCTAACTCTATCCCTAACCCTAAACCTAAACCTCACCCTGATCCTCACCGTGACCATAACCGATACCCTAACCCTAACAATAACCCTAACCCTAACCCTAACCCTCACAATAAACATAATACTCACCCTAAACCTAACCCTCACCCTAACACTTACCCTCACCCTAACACCTACCCTAACACTAGATAACCCTCAAACTAACCCTAACCATCACCCCAACCTTAAACCTGACCCTAACCCTAAATCTAACCCTCACCTTCACCCTAGCCCTCAACCTAACCCTAACCCTCCTCCTCACCCTAAACCTCACCCTAACCCTAACACTAATCCTCAATCTAACCCTCACCCTCACCCTACCCCTACCCCTAACACTCACCCTAACCCTAACCCTCACCATTACCGTAACTCTCACCCTCAGCCTAAACCTCACGTTTACCCTTACTTTCACCCACACCCTAACCTTCACCGTAACCATAACCCTCTCCCTAACCCTCACCCTAACCATAACCCTAACCCTCACCCTAACCCTAACTCTACCCCTAAACCTAACCCTCAACCTAACCCTAACTCTAACCCTAACCCTAACACTAAACCTTACCCTAACCCTAACCCTCACCCTAACACTAAACCTTAACCGTAACCCTAATCCTAAGCCTAACCATAAACCTATCCCTAACATACACACTCACCCTCACCTTAACACTAATCCTAACCCTAACCCTAATCCTAACCCTCTTTTTAACTCTCACTCTAACACTATCCTTAACACAAACACTAACCCTAACCCTCAACCTCACCTTCACTCTAACCCTAACCCTAAACCCCACCCTAACACTAACCCTAACCCACACCCTCATGCTCAGCCTAAACCTAAGCCTAAAACTAACCCTAAACCTCACCCTAACCCCAACAATATCACTAAACCTAACTCTAACCCTAAACCTCACCTCAACCCTAACCCTAACTCTAACCCTAACCCTAAAGGTAAACCTCACCCTAACCCTAACCCTTCACCTCACCCTCACCCTCACTGTAACCGTAAGCCTAACCCTAACCCTAACAATAACCCTATCCCTAACCCTAACCCTCATCCTAACCATAACCTTCACCCTAACACTAACCCTCACCCTAACACTTACCCTCACCCTAACACTAACCCTAACCCTAACACTAACCCTCACACTAACCCTAACCATCACCCTAACCCTAAACCTCACCCTAACCCTAACCCTAATCCTCACAATAAATCTCAAACTAACCCTAACCCTAATCCTCAATTTAACCCTCATCCTCACCCTAACACTAACCCTCACCCTCAGCCTAATCCTCACCTTTACACTTACCGTCACCCTCACCCTAAACCTCTCTCTAACCCTAACCCTCACCCTCACCCTCAGCCTCAGCCTAAACGTAAGCCTAAGCCTAAACCTAACCTTAGCCCTCACTCTCACCCTAGCCCTCACCAGAACCCTAATTCGAACCCTAAACCTCATCCTAACCTTAACCTAACCATAAATCTAACCAACATTCTAAACCTAATCCTCATCCCCCACCCATACTCTCAGGCTAATCCTAAGCCTAAGCTGAACCCTAACCCTCACACTCACCCTCATCGTAAACCTAATCCTAAAGGTAACCCTAACCCTAACATTAAACATCAACCCAACCTTCACCCTAACCCTCACCCTAACCCTAACTCTAACCCTAAACCTCACCCTCACACTAACCATAACCCTAAACCTAAACCTCACCCTAAACCTGATCCTAACCCTCAGCCTCACCCTCACCCTCACTGTAACTCTAACCCTAACCCTAATCCTAACCCTCACCCTCACCCTAAACCTAAACCTAACCCTCACCCTAACCCTAACCTTCACCCTCACCGTAACCCTAACCCTAACCCTAACCCTAAACCTCACCCTAACCCTAACAATAACACTCAACCTCACCGTAACCCTCACACTAAACCTAATTGTAACCCTAACCCTTATCCCAACTCTAACCCTAACCCTAACCCTAACCATCAACCTAACCCTAAACCTAATTCTAACCCTCAACCTAACCCTAACCCTGACCACACTGTAACCCTAAACCTAACCCTCACCCTAATCCTAACCCTAATCCTCACCCTCATGCTGGGCGTAAGCCTAAGCCTAAGACAAAGCCTAAGCCTAACCCTAACCCTCATCCTAAACCTAACCCTAAAACTAACCCTAACTCCAACCCTAAACCTCACCCTAAACCTCACCCTAACACTAATCCTAACCGTAAACCTAAACCCTATCCCTCACCTTAACCCTAACTTTAACCCTAAACCTCACCCTCACCCTAAACCTAAACCTAACCGTAACTCTAACCCTCCCCCTCAACCTAACACTCAACTTAACCCTAATCCTCATCCTCACCCTAAACCTCACCCTCACCCTAGCCCTCACCCTAGCCCTCACTCTAACCCTAATTCTAACCCTAACCCTCATACTAACCCTTAACCTAACCAGAACCCTAACCATCATTCTAAACCTAATCCTCATCCCCACCCATACACTCAGCCTAACCCTAAGCCTAAACGAACCCTAACCCTAACCCTCACACTCACCCTCACTGTAAACCTAATCCTAAAACTAACCCTATCCATAATTTTAAACCTCTACTTAACCCTCAACCTAACCCCAAACCTAACATTAACCCTAATCCTAACCATCACCCTAACCCTCCCCCAAAGCATAAAACTTACCCTAAACCTCACCTTCACCCTAACCATAACCCTATCCCTAAACCTCACCCTAACTCTTATCCTAATCCTCACCTTCACCCTCACCCTCACTGTAACTCTAACCCTAACCCTAACTATTACACTAACCCTAACCCTAACCCTGAATCTCACCCTAACACTAACCCTAACCCAAACCCTCACCTTAACCCTAACCGTAACCCTAACCCTCACCCTCACTGTAACCCTAAACCTAAACCTCATCCTAACGCTAACCTTAACACTCATCCTCACTCTAGCCCTCACCCTAAACCTAATGCTAACCCTAAACCTCACCCTCACCTTCACGCTCGGCCTAAGCATAAGCCTAAGCCTAAGACAAACCCTGACCCTCACACTCACCCTCACCCTAACCCTTAACGGAAGCCTAACCCTAACCCTAACCCTCACACGAACACTAACTCTAACCCTAAACCTCACCCTCACCCTAACCCTAAACCTCACCCTCACCCTCAACCTCTGCCTAACATTAAGCCTAACCCTAACCCCAACCCTAACCCTAATACTAACCCTAACCCGTACCCTAACGCTCACCCTAACCCTAACCCTAACCCTCACTCTCACTATAGCCTATGCCAAAACCCTAAGCCAAAGCCTAACCCTCACCCTAACCCTCACTCTAACACTAACCCCAACGCTCACCCTAACCATAACCTCACCCTCACCCTCACCCTAAATCTAATCCTATTCCTAACCTTAACCCTAACACTCACCCTCACCTTAACCCTAATCCTAATCCTAACCCTAACTAGCAACCTCACCCCCACACTAAATTCCACCCTAACCCTCACCCTCAAACTAATCCTAACCCTAACCCTAATCCTAAACCTCACCCTAAACCTAAACCTTACCTTAACACTTACGCTCAGCTTAAAACTAACACCAACCCTAACCCTAACACTCACACTAACGCTAACCATCACCCTAAACCTAAACCACACCCTAACCCTAACCCTAACCCTCAACTTCACCCTTGCCCTCACCCTAACCCTAACCCTCATCCTCACCCTAAACCTCACACTAACCCTAACACTAATCCTCAATCTAACCCTCACCATCACCCTAACCCGAAACCTCACCCTTACCATAACCCTCACCCTCAGCCTAACCTCACCTTTTCTCTTACAGTCACCCTCATCCTAACCCTCACCCTAAACCATAACCCTCATCCTATCCCTCACCCTAACCTTAACCCTAAACATCAATCTAAACCTAACCTTCACTTTCAAATTCAGCCTCAGCCTCAGCCTAACCCTAAGCCTAAACCTAACCCCGAAACTAACACTCACCCTAGCCCTCGCCCTAACCCTAATCTTAACCCTAACCCTCATCCTAACCCTCAACCTAACCTTAACCAGAATCATCACTCATCCCTACACTCACCCTCAGCCTAACCCTAAGCCTAAGCCTAACCCTCAGCCTAAACCTCACACTCAGCCTCACCTTAACCTTAATCCTAAACCTAAACCTAACCCTAAACCTAAACTTAACCCTCACCCTAACGCTAACCCTAACCCTAACCCTCACCCTCACCTTAGTCCTCACCCTATCCCTCACCCCAAACCTAACCCTCACCCTCACCGAAACATGAACCCTAACCCTCACCCTACCCCTAACCCTAAACCTAATACTAACCTAATACTAACATAAACCTAACCCTCACCCTCACCGAAACATGAACCCTAACCCTCACCCTAACCCTACCCCTAACCCTAACCCTAATAATAACACTCATCCTCACCCTACACCTCACCCTAACCCTAATTGTAACCCTAACCCTCATCCTAACCCTCACCCTAACCGTAACCCTAACCCTCAACCTAACCCTAAACCTAATTCTAACCCTCAACCTAACCCTAACCCTTACCCTCACCGTAACCTAACCATAACCCTCACCCTAACCCTAAACCTAACCCAAACCCTAAACCTCACCCTAAGTATAAACCTAACCCTCACTCTCACCCTATCCCTCATCCTAAACCAAATCCTAACCCTAACCCTCATGCTAACCCTCACCCTCCCCCTAACACTCACACTAAACCTAGCCCTAATCCTAACCCTCAACATAACCCTAACCCTCACCCTCACCATAAACCTAACGCTAACAATCTCCTTATCCCTAAACTTAATTCTAACTCTATACCTCACCTAACCCTAACACTAACCCTCACCCTCATGCTAGACCTCATCCTAACTCTAATCCTAACCCTAACCTGTAGTGACCGTCTACTCGACCAGCGAGGAAAAACGACCACCACACCAGGAGTCTTCTCAGATCACGCTTTATTGGAGAGCCTTTTAGTTGTAGGAGAGCTTGGGCGCGAGAGAGCGTGCACCCGAAACACAGCCGCTTATATATGAGAATCGGAACGCGGGTCTTTCTATTGTTGGTCGCCTGCCTTTCACCGTCACCAGGTGTCATGGGATTGGCTGGGAACTCTACCTGGCTCGTGCACGCGCACAGCCCAGGAGTCCCGCCAAGCACCAAGTGGGCGGAGTCTCGCCTCGGCTCCCTACAGTTCCCCCTTCTTTGTTTTATGGCAACAGGTAAGAGTAGAGGTTGGGCCTCTGTCTAAGACATTAATGAGAGGACCTTGCACTGGCCTTCGCCTGAGGGGCGCGCCTTCCCCAGTGATGACCAGGCCTGTCCGATGCCTTTTTTGCAGAGGTGGGATCTTGGGCATCAACCCACTTGCAACCCAGCATGCTCTTCTTGAGGAGATGAGAACCATCTCCTCAAGTGCAGTGCACTTGCCTTGCACCCTGTCCCAAATTGCAAATTGCATACCTGTCCCGGTGCAATGGGATCCCCTGATCCCTCGGGGTGCTAAGGCTATGCAGAATGGTAAGGCTTAACTGCCTCTTAGGGCCGACAGCCAAATCTGGGGTGAGGATCCACTCTCCAAAGCGGCTAATGCTTGCGAGATAACAACCCTGTCCCTTCTGGTTTGGGCTCGAAGGCGACAGACCAACCATAGGCAGACCACGCATCCTCCCAAGCAGCAGGCTAAAAACATTCCGACTCCCACCCACTCTTTGGAAAAGGACACCGCAGAGGCAATCCAGTCAGTAAATTGTAACAGCCCACAGCATCATCGGTTTAGCTATCACAGGGATTGCTATTAGCACTGTTGCTAACAGCAGGAAGATCAGCTGCATCTTCAAGAGGGGGTTTTTCTGCAGTCTCCACCGGCCTGGTCAGTCTCGTTGGCACCCAGTGAGGTACTTCTTGACTCTGTGGAAAACACAAACAGCTCCCCTGGATCTCGTTATTACCGGATCCGGTCCATACCATTTATTATTAATAACATCCTTCCACATAACCATGTCTTTAGTATCCATGGAGTCTCTTGTCATATGCCGATCTGCGGCAGACTGATCGTTGTCATTTAGAATTAAAAAATTAAGGGTAAAGAGCGCAAGAGAAAGTCTTTCCCTGGGGGACGCGGACTCAGCAACTCCCCCTTTTTGTTTTTGAAGCATTTCTTTTATGCTTCTATTAGCTCTTTCCACTATACCTTGTCCTTGAGGATTGTAGGGCAATCCGGTGGTGTGGGCAACCTGCATTTGTGCGCAAAAGGCGCGAAAACCATGGGAAGTATAAGCAGGGCCATTATCCGTCTTAAGTCTAAGGGGCTTTCCCCAAGCTGCCCAAGCTTCTAAGCAGTGTATTCTGACGTGAGACACCTTTTCTCCTGCCAGAGGTGTGGCATGAATGACACCAGAAAAGGTGTCCACAGACACATGTAAATATTTCAACTTACCAAATTCCGTCAGATGAGTAACATCCATTTGCCATAGGGCGTTTGGTCTCAACCCCCTGGGGTTTACCCCCACATGGGGAGGATGAAGAAAGGTAACACAAGATTTACAGGCTTTAACAATATCTCTTGCCACATGCCTGGACAAATTATATCTTTTCCTAAGGGTATTAGCAGGTACATGATACAATCTATGAAAGTCTTTTGCCAATTCTACAGGATCAGCAGCGACCAGAGCCACAGCCCGAGTTGCCTGGTCCACCAAATCATTACACTTTGCCATCGGGCCCGGCAACATAGAGTGGGCACGAATATGTCCAATATAAAAAGGATGTTTTCTGTTTAAGATAAGGGATTGAATCTGTAACAAAACATTAGAAATTGTACTGGCCTGCTTAACTGAAGCAGCAACTTCAAGAGAAGCAACAGCATTTACAACATATAATGAATCAGAAAATAAATTAAAAGGTTGATCAAATCTTTTAAAAACTTCAAGCACAATTAAACATTCAACAGCCTGTGGGACATTCGGCAGAAAATTAAAGACTACCGGCTGTTTGTGTCCTTGAACAAAAAAGGCACCTTGTCCAGATTTTGATCCATCCGTAAAGATGGTTAGAGCATCAGCCAAGGGCTCCTTTGAAGTGACAACAGGAAAATACACTAAATTTTTGTTAACTATGGCAAGCAGAGGATGCTTAGGATAATGATTATCAATTACATTTGGAAATGAGCAAACAAGAATTGCCCACATATCCACTGTGGCTGCTAAAATTTCAACTTGCTCACGGGTGTATGGAATAATTAATTTATCTGGAATTTTTGCAAAGTGCATCAAACAATACTTTATACCCAAAATTGCCTGTTTAGCCACTAATTCAGGAAAATATTGAACAGTTTTTGCTCCCACAGAATCATAGCATTAATAGTTAGCCTTTGAAGCAAGGCAGTGGTATAATTGGCCGTCACTCCATAAGTCCGGACTGCCTCAACTAAATCCTTAAGCTGGAAGTAGGAAACCGGCTCAAAAATTCTCTCATTGGTAATGGGATTCTCAAAGACTGGGAAAGCGGCTGCTAATCGCGACCAGGTTTTTTCTTTTATAAAGTGACTCTTCCCTGCCGGCGGGCACGGCGGGGGGGCCGACGGGTGAGGGGCAGCTCCGTTTCCTCTCCCTGGCTGCTGCGGTACTCCCACCCCTAGGGGGCGCCACCCTCGATATCTGTCTGCCACGTGCTCCGCCGCAGCCTCTTCTAAGTCTTCACTATCAGCTGGATCAAGCTGTTCTCCCTCCTCCTCTAACATTTCTTCCTCTGAGTCACTCACAAGATTACTATATTCTTGGTCCCGCCCTTCCACATGTAGGGCTGAGAACCGGTTTGCTTTTAAAGAAGGGCAAGGGGGTCTCCTTGAGACCCCCTCCTCTCTGAAACCCTTCTCCTTTTGTGAGGGCTGCAGCCCCTCTTTCTTTAATTCTTTAGGATCCTTTTGTCTTTTTTCCCTTTTTCTTTTAGGCCTATTTTCCTCCCCCTTACTGTATGCTGACTCTGATAGACTATCCTGATGCTGCGTTAGTACTTTGCGTCCTTCCTGGATTAAATCAAACCCTCCCTCCTCGAGGCAAGTGTGCACCATCAAAAAGACAAGCCACAAGGGAAGAAGCAATGCAAGCAACCAATGAATATCTAAATCTACAGTGAACAGCATACCGGGGGATATTTACCGACGTCTCCTCTCCGCGTGTTGAGTTCTGGCTCCAATACGGCCTCTCCCGCGGGTCCCGTCCCAGGTTCGTTCCCGGGTTTCGGCACCAGTTGTAGTGACCGTCTACTCGACCAGCGAGGAAAAACGACCACCACACCAGGAGTCTTCTCAGATCACGCTTTATTGGAGAGCCTTTTAGTTGTAGGAGAGCTTGGGCGCGAGAGAGCGTGCACCCGAAACACAGCCGCTTATATATGAGAATCGGAACGCGGGTCTTTCTATTGTTGGTCGCCTGCCTTTCACCGTCACCAGGTGTCATGGGATTGGCTGGGAACTCTACCTGGCTCGTGCACGCGCACAGCCCAGGAGTCCCGCCAAGCACCAAGTGGGCGGAGTCTCGCCTCGGCTCTCTACACTAACCCTAACCCTAAACCTCACACTCACCCTCAACTTAACACTAGTCCCAAACCTAACCTTAACCCTAGCCTCACCCTCACCCTAAACCTCACCCTAACCCTAACCCTAACACTAACCCTAACCCTAAACATAACCCTAAACCTCACCCTCAACCTAGCCCTCAACCTAACCCTAACCCTCATCCTCACCCTAAACATCACACTAACATCAACACTAATCCTCAATCTAACCTTCACCCTCACCCTAACCCTAAGCCTCACCCTGACCGTAACCCTCACCCTCAGCCTAACCCTCAACTTTACCCTTACCGTCACCCTTGCACTAACCCTCACCATAATCCAAATCCTCATTCTAACCCTCACCCTAAAGGTAACCCCAACCATCACCCTAAACCTAACCATCACCCTCACCCTCAGCCTCAGCCTAATCCTAAGCATAAGCCTAACCCTAACCCTAACCCTCACCCTCACCGTAGCCCTCATCCTAACCCTAATTCTAACCCTAACCCTCATCCTAATGCTTAACCTAACCAGAAACCTAACCATCGTTCTAAATCTAATCCTCATCCCCACCCATACACTCAGCCTAACCCTAAGCCTAAACGAACCCTAACCCTAACCCTCACAGATATCCTCACCGTAAACCTAATCCTAAACCTAACCCTAACCCTAATATTAATCCTCAAACTAACCCTCACCCTAACCCCAAGCCTAACACTAACCCTAATCCTAACCCTCCCCGAAACCCTATCTCTAACCCTGAACCTCACCCTCACCCTAACCATAACCCTTACCGTAAACATAACCCAAACCTGATCATAACCCTCACCCTCACCGTCACTGTAACTCTAACCCTAACCCTAACTATTACACTAACCCTAACCCTAACCCTGACCCTCACCCTAACCCTAAACCTAACCCAAACCCTCACCATAACCCTAACCCTAACCCTAACCCTCACTGTAACCCTAACCCTAAACCTCACCCAAACGCTAATCCTAACCCTCATACTCACTCTAGCCTTCACCATAACACTAAGTCTAACCCTAAACCTCACCCTCACCTTCACGATCGGCCTAAGCCTAAGCCTAAGCCTAAGACAAACCCTGACCCTCACAATCACCCTCAAACTAACCCTAACCCTATCCCTAACCCTAACTCTCACACTAACCCTCACCTGAACGCTAACTCTAAACCTAAACCTCACCCTCACCCTAACCCTAAACCTCACCCTCACGCTCACCCTCTACCTAACATTAAGACTAAACCTAACCCCAACCCAAACCCTAATACTAAACCTAACCCCCAGCCTAACGCTCACCCTAACTCTAACCCTAACCCACACCCACAACATAGCCCATACCAAACACTAAGCCTAAGCCTAACCCTCACCATAACCCTCACTCTAACCCTAACCCCAACACTCACCCTAACCATAACCCTCATCCTCACCCTCACTCTAACTCTAATCCTAACCCTAACCCTAACCATAACACTCACCTCACCTTAACCCTAATCCTAATCTTAACCCTAAGTCCAATCCTCAACCCCACCCTAAATCTCACCCTAACCCTAACTCTAACCCTAACCCTAACCCTCACCCTAACCCTAACTCTAACCCTTAACATCACCCTCACCCTAACCCTAACCCTAACCCTAATCGTAAACCTCACCCTAAACCTAAACCTTACCCTAACACTTAATCTCACCTTAAAACAAACATTAAACCTAAAAATAACCCGCACACCAACGCTAACCATCACCCTAAACCTAAACCTCACCCTAACACTGAGCTTAACTCTCAACTTCACCCTAGCCCTGACCCTAACCCTAACCCGAACCCTAAAACTCACACTCACCCTGTTACCCTAATCCTAATCCTAACCCTAAGCCTAACCCTCAGCCTCACCCTAAGCCTCACCCTATCCCTAATTCTAACACTAACCCTAAACCTAACGCTAGTCCTCAGCCTCACCCTAACCCTAACTCTAACACTAAACCTCACTCTCAACATTACCGTAACCCTAACCATAACTCTAAATCTCACCCTAACAATAAACATAAACCTCACCCTCACCCTAGCTCTCACCCTAACCGGAATCCTCACCATAACCCTCATCCCAACCCTCACCCTAACACTCACCCTAACCCTCACTCTCACCCTCACCCTAACCCTAACCCTAACCCTAACCCTCACCCTAACCCTAACTGTTACCCTCACCATAACCCTTACCCTAACCATCACTCTAACCCTAAACTTATCCCGAACCCGAACTCTCACCCTAACCCTAACCCTAACCCTCACCCTAACCCTCACCCTCACCCCCACCCTAAATCTCAACTTAACCCTAATCCTAACACTAACCCTAAACCTAACCCTCACCCTCAACCTCATCCTAAACATAACTCTAACCCTAAACCTCACCCTCATCCTAACCCTAACCCTAACCCTAAACCTCATCCTAAACCTAACACTAAACCTCACCCTCAACCTAGCCCTCACCCTAACCTTAATCCTAATCCTAACCCTCATTCTAACCCTCCCCCTAACCCTAACACTAACCCTCACCCTAACCCTATCCCTCACTCTAAACCTCACCCTCAGCCTAGCTGTAAGCCTAACCCTAAACCTAACCCTAACACACAAACAATCACCTTCAGCTTTAACCTAATCCTAACCCTAAACCTAACCCTAAACCTAAGCCTCCCCCTAACTATAACCCTAACACTAACCCTAACACTAACCCTAACCCTAACCCTCAACCTAACCCTCACACTAACACTAAACCTAATCCTAAACCTCACCCTCACCCTAGACCTAAATCTAACCATAACTGAAACCCTAAACCTCACCCTAACCCTAAACCTAACCCTCACGCTCACCCTCACCTTAACCTTAACCCTAAACCTAACCCTAATAATAACCCTAACCATAATCCTAAACCTCACTCTAACCATAATCCTAACCCTAACCCAAACCCTCACCTAACATTTACCCTCACACTAACACTAACGGTAACCCTAAAACTAACACTCACACTAACCCTAACCCTAACCCTAACCCTAAACTTCAACGTAACCCTCAACCTCACCCTAACCCTAACACTAACCCCAACCCTAAACTTCACCGTCACTCTCCACCTAAACCTATATCTAACTGTAAAACTCACCCTCACCCTAACCCTCTCCCTAACCCTAAACCCCTCCGTAACCCTAACCCTAATCCTCACCTGCACCCTCAACCTCACCTGAACTCTAACCCTAACCCTAACAATAACACTAACCCTAACCATAATCATCACTCTAACCGTAATCCTCACCCCCACCCTCATCCTCAGCCTAACCCTAAGCCTAAGCCTAACCCTAACCCTCACCTTCTCCCCAGCCCTCAACCTAACCCTCACCCTCATGCTCACTCTAAACCTCACCCTAACTCTAACACTATTCCTTAAACTAACACTCACCCTCAACCTACCCCTAACCCTAAAACTTACTCTAAACCTAACCTTCAACATTACCATAACTCTCACCCTCAGCCTAACCCTTATGTTTACCCTTACCGTCAACTCAACCCTAAAACTAACCCTAACCCTAAACCTAACCCTAACTCTCACCCTGACCCTAACTCTACCCCTAAACCTCACCCTCAACCTAACCCTAACTCTAAACCTAACCCTAACAATAAACCTCACCCTAACCCTAACCCTAACCCTCACTCTAACCCTATACCTCAACCTCACCCTTAGCCTCAGCCTAACCCTAAGCCTCACCATAAACTTATCCCTAACACACACTCACCCTCACCCTAACACTAATCCTAACCCTAACCCTAACCCTAACCCTCCCCTTCACTCTTACCCTAACCCTAACCTTAACACGAACACTAAACCTAACCCTCAACCTAACACTCACCCTAACCCTAACTCTAACGGAAACCTCACCCTCACCCTAACCCTCACTCTAACACTAACCCGAACACTAAACCTCACCCTAACACTAACCCTACCCCTCACCCTCACCCTCACAGTAACCGTAAACCTAAACCTGACCCTAACAATAACCCTAAAGCTAATCCTAACCCTCACCCTAACCATAACCGTCACCCTAACTCAAACCCTCACCCCAACACTTACCCTCACCCTAACACTAACTCTAACCCTAACACTTACCCTCCCAGTAACCCTAACCCTAACTCTAACCATAAACCTCATCTAACCCTCACCCCCACCCTAAACCTAAAACTAGCCATATTCCTATCCCTTAACCTAACACTCCCCAAACCCTATATCTAACCCTAAACCTCACGCTAACCCTAACCCTAAGCCTAAGCCTAAAACTAAACCTAACCCTAACCCTAACCCTAACCGTAAGCCTATCCCCAAACCACACACTCAAGCTCAGTCTAAACCTAAGCTAAACGCTAACCCTAACCCTAACCATCACATTAACCCTAACCCTATCCCTAACCTTAACACTAAACCTAACCCTAATCCTCAGCCTCACCCTCACCCTAAACCAAACCCTAACCCTAACCCTCACCGTAAATCAAAGCCTAACGCTAACCCTAACCCTCACACACACCCTCACCCTAACCCTAATCCTAAACCTAACCCTACCCCTAAAGCTAACCCTCATATTAACCTTCAGCCTAGCCCTCACCCTAACCCTAATCGTAACCCTACAACTAATCCTAACCCTCCCCCTAACCCTAACCCTAACACTAAACCTAACCATAAACCTCACCTTCAGCCTCACCCTAACCCTAACTCTAAACCTAAACCTGCCCCTACACCTAAACCTAACCCTAACCCTCACCCTAACACTAAACCTCACCCTCACCCTCAACCTCAGCCTAACCCTAAGCCTAACCCTAACCCTAAACCTAACCCTAACATACACACCCTCACGCTAACTCTAATCCTAACCCTATCCCTAACGCTAACCCTCCCACTAACTCTCACCGGAACCCTAACCCTAACACTAACCGTAAACCTAAACTTCAACCTAAACCTCACCCTAACCCTAACTCTAACCCTAAACCTCACCCTCACCCTAAACCTAACTCTAACCCTAACCCAAACCCTAACCCTCACCCTAACCCTACACCTAACCATCAAAATAACCCTAAACCTCAACCCCACCCTCATCTTCAGCCTAACCCGAAGCCTAAGCATAACCCTAACCCTAATCCTCACATTCACCCTCACCCTAACCCTAATCCTAAACCTAACCATAAACCTAACCCTTAAACTCAACATAACTATCACCCATAACCATAACCCTAACCCTAACCCTAACACTAACCCACGATCTAACCCTCCCCCTAACCATAATCTAACCCTAAACCTCACCCTCACCCTAACCCTAACCCTAAACTTCATCCTAACTCTAAGTCACCCTGACCCTCACCCCCACCCTCAACTTAATTCTAACCATAACCTTAACAATAACACCAATCCTAACCCTATACCTAACCCACATGCTAACCCTAGCCCTAATACTCACACTCACCCTCACCCTAACCCTAATCCTAAACCTAACTATAAACATAACCCTTAACCTCAACCTAACTGTCACCCTAACCTTAACCCTAACACTAACCCTAATACTAACCCACGAACTAACCCTCCCCTTAACCCTGAATCTAACCCTAAACCTCACCCTCACCCTAACCCTAATCCTAACCCTAACCCTAAACCTCACTCTAACCCTAACCCTCACCCTCACCCTCACCGTAACTCTAACCCTAACCCTAACAATATCACTAATCCTAACACTAAACCTAACCCAACAACAACCCTAATCCTAAAACTCACCCTCACCCAAAACCTAATAATAACCCTAACCCTCACCCTAACCCTAAACTTCATTCTCACTGTAAACCTAACGCTCATTCAAACCCTTACCCTAACTCTAACCCTAACCATAAAGCTCACCCTAAAACTAACCTTAACACTCACCCTCGCCCTGGCCCTCACCCTAAACCTAAACCTAACCCTAATCCTCAAACTAACCCTCACCCTAACCCTAACCCTCACCCTCACCCTAAACCTAACCCTCAACCTAACCCTAACCTTCACGCTCACCGAAAACGTAACCCTAACCCTAACCCTAACAATAACCCTAAGCCTAACCCTCACCTAACCAAAACCCTCACCCTAATCCTAACCCTCACCCTAACCCTAACTCTAACCCTCACCCTCACCCTAACCCTAAACCTCATCCTCTCCCTAAACCTCACACTAACCCGAACCCTAACCCTTACCCTAACACTAAAATTAACCCTAACCCACACCCTTATCTTAACCCTCAACCTCAGCCTAAACCTCAACTTTACCCTTACCATCATCCTCACCCTAACCCTCCCCCTAACCCTAAACCTCATCCAAAAACTCACCCTAACAGTAAACCTAACCATCACCCTAACCCTAACACTCACCCTCAACCTCAAGCTCAGCGTAACCCTAAGCCTAATCCTAACCCTTAACCTAACCCTCACCCTCTCCCTAGTCCTCACCCTAACCCTAATCCAAACCCTAACCCTCATCTTAACCCTCACCCTAAGCCTAAACCTAACAATCACCATAACCCTAATACTCACGCCCACACTCACCCTCAGCATAACCCTAAGCGGAAGGCTAACCCAAACCCTAACACTCACACTCACCCTCACCCTAACCCTAATCCGAAAACTAACCCTACCCCTAAAACTTAACCTCAACCTAACCCTCCCCCTAATCTTAACCCTAATATTAACCCTAACACTAACCCACGAACTAACCCTTTCCCTAACCATAAATCTAAACATAAACCTCACCCAAACCCTAACCCTAAACCTACCCCTAACACTAAACCTCACCCTCACCCGAATCCTAAACCTCACCCTCACTGTAACTCTAACCCTCACCGTAACCCTCACCTTAACCCTATTCCTAACCCTAAACCTCATCCTAACCCTCACCCTAACCTTAATCTTCACCTTCATGGTAGGCCTAAGCCTAAGCCTAAGCCTAACCCTAACCGTAACCCTCACCCTAACCCTAACACAAACACTAACCCTAACTCTAACCCTAAACCTCACTCTCACCCTAACCCTAACTCTAACCCTAACCCTAAACCTAAACCTCACCCTAACCCTAACCCTAACCCTCAGCCTTAACCTCACTGTTCCCATACCCGATACCCTAACCCTAACAATAACCCTAACCCTAACCTAACACTCACCCTAAACATAACCCTCACCCTAACCCTAAAACTCACCCTAACACTTACCCTCACCCTAACACTAACACTAACAATAACACTAACCTTCACCCTAACCCTAACCCTCACTCAAACCCTAACCCTCACACTCATGCTTGTCCTAAGCCTAAGCCTAAGCCAAAACCTAACCCTAAACCTCACCCTAACCCCAACAATAACACTAAAACTAACTTTAACCCTAAACCTCACCCTCACCCTAACCCTAACTCTAACCCCAACCCTAAACCTAAACCTCATCCTAACCCTAACCCTCACCCTCACCCTCACACTCACTGTAACCGTAACCCTAACACTAACACTAACAATAACCCTAACCCTAACCCTAACCCTCATCCTAAACATAACCTTCACCCTAACCCTAACCCTCACCCTAACACTAACCCTCACACTAAACCTAACCATCACCCTAACACTAAATCTCATCCTAACCCTAACCCTCGTCCTCACCCTAAACCTCACACTAACCATAACACTAATCTTCAATCTAACACTCACCCTCACCCTAACCCTAACCCTCACCCTTACCCTAACCCTCACCCTCAGCCTAACCCTCACATTTACCCTTACTGTCACCCTCACCCTAACTCTCACCCTAACACTAATCCTTATCCTGACCCTCACCCTAACCTTAACTCTCACCCTAACCCTAAACCTCACCCTCAACCTCACCGTCAGCCTAACCCTAAGCCTAACCCTAAACCTAACCCTAAAACACACACTCATCCTCACCCTAACCCTAATCCTAAACCTATCCCTAAGCCAAACGCTCCCCCTAAATCTCACCCTATCCCTAACCCTAACACTAACCCTAACCCTAACCTTCAACCTAACCCTCATTCTAACCCTATCTCTTACCCTAAACCTCACCCTCAGCCTAAACCTAACAATAAACCTAACCCAAACACTAAACCTCAACCTAACCCTAACCTTAACCCTCACCCTCACCATAACAGAAAACCTAAACCTAACCCTAACAATAATTCTAACCCTATTCCTAAACCTCACCCTAACCATAACCCTCACCCTAACCCAAAACCTCACCCTAACACTTACCCTCACCCTAACACTAACCCTAACACTAAACCTCACACTAACCCTAACCATAACCCTAACCCTAAAAATCAACCTAAACCTCACCCTCACCCTAACACTAACCCTAACACTAAACCTCACCCTAACCCTCCCCCTAACCCTAAATCTAAACCTAAACCTCACCCTCACCTTCACCCTAACCCTAAACCTAAACCTCACCCTAACCATAACCCTCACCCTAACCATAACCCTCAACATAACACTTCCGCTCACCCTCACACTAACCCTAAACCTAACACTCACCCACACACTAACTCTAACCCTCAACCTCATCCTAACCCTCACCCTAATCCTAACACTAACCCTAACCCTCACCCTCACCCTAGCCCTCACCCTAAACTTAATTCTAACCTTCATGCTCACCCTAACCCTAACCCTCATCCTCACCCTAAACCTCACACTAACCCTAACCCTAATCCTCAATCTAACCCTCACCATAACCCTAACCCTAAACCTTACCCTAACCCTAAACCTAACCCTAACACTCACCCTTATTTTAACCCTCAGCCTCAGCCTAAACCTCACTTTTACCCTTACCATCATCCTCACCCTAACCCTCCCCCTAAACCTAAACTTCATCCTAACCCTCACCCTAACCGTAAACCAAAATATCACCCTAACCTTAAACTTCACCATCAACCTCACCCTCAGCCTAACCCTAAGCCTAAGCCTAAGACTAACCCTCACACTCACCCTCACCCTAACCCTAATCCTAACCCTAACCCTAAACCTAACCCTTAACCTCAACCTAACCCTCACCCTAACCTTAACCCTAACACTAACCCTAACCCTAAAACATGAACTAACCCTCCCCCTAACCCTAAATCTAAGCCTAAACCTCACACTCACCCTAACCCTAATCCTAACCCTAACCCTAAACCTCACCCTAAACCTAACACTAACCCTCCCCCTCACCCTCACCCTCATTGTAACTCTAACCCTAACACTAACAATAACACTAACTCTAACCCTAACGCTCACCCTAACACTAACCCTATCCCTAAACGTCAACCTAACCCTCACCCTCACCCAAACCCTAATACTAAACCTAACACTAACCCTCACCCTAACCCTCCACCTACCCCTAACTCTAACCCTAAAACTTACCCTCACCCTACCCTAACTCTAACCATAAACCTCACCATAAACCTCACCCTACCCTCACCCTCACCCTCAACCTCAACCTCAACCTCACTGTAACTCTAAACCAAACCTTAAAAATAAGACTCACAATAATCCTAAACCTAACTCTAACCCTAACCATAACCATAACCCAAACCCTGAGCCTCACACTTCCCGCAAACTTAACCCTAACCATACCATAACACTAACAATAACCCTAACCATTATTCTAACCCTAACCCTAACCCTAACCCTTACCTAAAACTCACCCCAACCTCACCCTCAGCCTAACCCTAACCCTAACCATAACACTAACCCTAACACTCACCGTGACCCAATCCCTAACCATAAACCTAAGCCTAATCGAAATACTAAACCTTACCCCAAACTTAAGGCTAACCATTGCCCTAATCCTAACCCTAATCCTCACCCTCATTGTCACCCTAACCCAAACAATATCCCTAACCCTCACCCTAACCCTAAGCCTAACCCTAACCCTAGTCTTCACCCTAACCCTAACCCTAACCTTAACCCTTATCCTAACCCACAGCCTAACTTTAAACCTAACCCTCACCCTAAATCTAACCCTCACTCTTAACTTCACACTTAGCCTAACCCTAAGCCTAATCCTAAACCTCACCCTAACCCACACACTCACCCTCAACCTAACCCTAACCCTAACCCTCACACTAACCCTAACCCTCACCCTCAACCTCACCCTGAGCCTAACCCAAAGCCTAACCCTAACTCTAACCCTAACCCACACACTCACCCTCACCATAACCCTAATCCTAACCCTAACCCTAACCCTAACCCTAAAACTCACCCTCACCCTAGCCTTCACCCTAACACTAATCCTAAACCTAACCCAAACTCTAACCATAACCCTAACCCTCAACCTCACCCTAAACCTAACCCTAACTCTCACCCTCACTGTAAGGGTAACCCTAACCCTAACCTTAACAATAACTGTAACCCTTACGCTAACCCTCACCCTAAAGCTAACACTTACCCTTAACTTAAACCTCGGCCTCAGCCTAATCATCACCTTTACACTTACCATCACCTTACGCTAACCCTCACCCTAACTCTAACCCTCATCCTAACCGTCACCCTAATCGTAACCCTAACCATCACCCTAACCCTATCCCTGACCCTCAACCTCACCCTCAGACTAACCCTAAGAATAAGCCTAAACCTAAACCTAATCCTCAACCTCACCCTAGCCCTCACCCTAACCATAGTCCTAACTCTAACCCTCACCATAACCCTAAACCTAACCCTCACCCACACCCTCATTCTCACCGTAACTCTAACCCTAACCCTATCAATAACACTAACCCTAACCCGAACCATCACCCTAACCTTAACCCTAACCCTCACCCTCATGCTCAGACTAAGCCTAAGACTAAGCCTAAGCCTAACCCTAACCCACACCCTAACCCTCAACCTTACACTAAACCTAACTCTAACCCTAAACCTCACTCTCACCCTAACACTAATTCTAAACCTAACCCTAAACCTAAACCTCATCCTAACCCTAACCTAACACTCACCCTCAGCCTCAGCCGAAACCTAAGCCTAACATTAACCCTAACCCTAACCCTCACACTCACCCTCACCCTAAACCTAACTCTACCCCTAAACCTCACCCTCACCCTAACCCTAAACCTAACAATAAACCTCACCCTAACCCTAAAGCTAACCCTCACACTAAACCTAACCCTCACCCTCACCCTCACGCTCAGCCTAAACCTAAGGCTAAGCCTAACCCTAACCCTAACACTCACACTCATCCTAACCCTAACCCTAATCCTAATCCTAACCCTAGCCCTAACCCTCATCCTCACCCTAACCATCACCGTAACCCTAACATAAACCTAAAACTAACCCTCACACTCAGCCTCACCCTAACCCTAATTCTAACACTGAACAGCACCCACACCCTAACCCTAATGCTAGCCCTAAACATAACCCTAACCCTAACCACCCCCAACTCTGACCCTAACCCTAACACTATCCCTAACCCTAAACCTCAACCTAACCTCACCCTAACCCTAACTCTATCCCTAAATCTCACCCTCACCCTAACCCTCACTCTAACCCTAACCCAAACACTAAACCTTACCCTAACCCTAACCCCAAAACTCACACTCACCCTCACAGTAATCGTAACCCTAAACCTAACCCTAACAATAACCCTAAAGCTAATCCTAACCCTCACCCTAACCATAACCCTCAGCCAAAACCAAACCCTCAACCTTAAACTTACCCTCACCCTAACACTAACCCTAACACTAAAACTAACCCTCACACTAACCCTAACCTTAAACCTAAACCTAAACCTAAACCTCAACCTAAACCTCACCCTCACCCTAACCCTAACACTAACCCTATTCCTAACCCTTACCCTAGCCCTCCTGCTAAACCTATATCTAAACCTAAACCTCACGCTAACCCTAAGCCCAAGCCTAAGCCTAAGCCTAACCCTAACCCTAAAAGTAACCCTAATCCTCAGCCTCACCCTTACCCTAACACAAACCCTAACCCTAACCAACAACCTCACCCTCAGCGTAACCCTAAGCCTAACCCTAAACCTAAACCTAACCATCACCTTAAACCTAACACTAACCCTAACCCTAACCCTTAACCAAACCCTAATCCTCAGCGTCCCCCTCACCCTAATCCAAACACTAAATCTAACCCTCACACTCACACTCAACCTAAACCTAATCCTCAACCTAACCCTATCCCTAAACCTAACCCTCACATTACCCTTCAGCCTAGCCCTCACCCTAACGCTAATCCTAATCCTAAAACTTATGCTAACCCTCAGGTAAACTCTAACCTTAACCCTCACCCTAACCCTAACCCTCAACGTAAGCCTCAACCTAACCCTAACTCTATAGCTAACCTTAACCCTCACCCTCACTGTCACCATAACTGTAACCCAAAACCTAAGCCTAAAAATAACCCTAACCCTCACCCTCACCCTAACACTAATCATAAACCTAACCTACCCCTAACCTTAACGCTAACACTAACCCTAAACCTAACCCACGAACTAACCCTCCCCCAACTCTAAATATAAACATAAACCTGACACTCACCCTAAACCTAATCCTAACCCTAACCCTAAACCTCACCCTAACACTAACCCTAAGCCTCACCCTCACCCTCACCCTCAATTTAACTCTAACTCTAACCCTAACAATAACACTAATCCTAAACCTAAATCTAACCCTAAGCCTAACCCTAACCCTAATCCTAAAACCCACCCTCACCCTAACCCTAATCCTAACCATTACCCTAACCCTCACCCTCACCATAACCTTAACCCTCATCCAAACCCTCACCCTAACCCTAATCTTAACCCTAATTCTCCTCCTAACCCTCACCCTAAACTTAACACTAACCCTGACCCTAAACCTCAAAATCAGCTTCAACCTAACCCTAATTCAAACCCTAAACCTCACCCTCACCCTAAACCTAACCATAACCCTAACCCTAAAACTCACCACAACCCTAACCCTAAAGCTCACCCTCCCCCTAGCCCTCACCCTAACAATAATCCCAACCCTAAACCTCATCCTAAACCTCATCCTGTCACTAACCCTAACCCTCATCCTTACCATCACCCTAAGCCTAAACCAAACTCTCAAACTAACTCTAAACCTCACCCTCACCATAACCCTTACCCTAACCCTTACCCTAACCCTAAATTTAACCCGAACCCTAACGCTCACTCTAAACCTAACCCTAACCCTCACCCTAACCCTAATCCTCACCATCACCATCAGCCTCAGCCCAAGCCTAAGCCTAATCCTAACCATAACCCTAACCCTCACACTCAACCTAAGCCTAACCCTAATCCTAATCCAAACCCTAAGCCTAAACCGACACTCAACCTAATCCTAACACTAACCCTAACCCTAACCCTAACCCTTGCCTAATCCTCAACCCCAACCTCACCCTCAACCTAACCCTAAGCCTAACCCTAACACTAACCCTAACCCTCATCGTAACCCAAAACTTAACCTTAACCATAACCCTAACCGAAACACTAACCCTAACCCCAAACCTAAACCTAACCCTTACCCTAACTGTAACCCTAATCCTCAACCTCAATGTCACCGTAACCCAAACAATAACCCTAACCCTCACCCTAACCCTAAGCCTAACCCTAACCCTAACCCTCACACTCACCCTCACCCGAACCCTAATCCTAAACCTATACCTATCCCTAAACCTAACCCTCACATTAACCCTCACCCTAGCCCTCAAACTGACCCGAATCCTAACCCTAAACCTCATCCTAAACCTCACCCTAACCCTAACCTTAACCCTCACACTAACCCTAACCCTGAACCTAAACCTCGCCCTAACCCTAAACCGAATCCTCACCCTCACCCTTACTCTCAACTTAACTCTAACCCTAAACATAACAATAACCCTAAACCTAAACCTAACCCTAACCAACAAACTCACCGTAACTCTAAACCTAACCATAACACTAAAACTCACCCTAATCCTCACCCTTACCTTCACCCTAAGTCAAACCCTAATCCTCACCCAAACCCTCACCCTCAGCCTAACCCTAAGCCTAAAGAAACCCTAGCCCTAACCATCACCTTAACCCTAACCCTAACCCAAACCCTAACCCTGAACCAAAACCTAATCCTCAGCTTCACCCTCACCCTATCCCAAACCCTAACCCTAACCCTCACCCTAACCCTAAACCTAACCCTAAACCTAACCCTCACACTCACCCTCACCATAACCATAATATTAAACCTAACCCTATCCCTAAACCTATCCTTCACATTAACCCTCAGCCTAGCCCTCATGCTAACCCTAAACCTTAACCTAACCCTCACCCTAACCCTACCCCTAAACCTCACCCTCACCTTCAGCCTCACTTTAACTCTAACTCGAACCCTAACAATAACACTAATCCTAAACCTAAACCTAACCCTAACCCTAAACCTAATCCTACCACACACCCTCACCCTAACCCTAATCCTAACCATAGCACTAACCCTCACCCTAAACCTCACACTAACCCTAACACTAATCCTCAATCTAACCCTTACCCTCACCCTAACCCTAACCCTCACCATTACCCTAACACTAACCCTAACCATAACCATAATCATAACCCTCTACCTCAGCCTCACATTCAAAGCAAACATAACCCAAATCATAACACTAACAATAACCCTAACACTCACCCTAATCCTAATCCTACCCCTACCCCTAAACCTCACCCTAGCCCACACCCTAAACCTAAGCCTAAGCCTAACCCTCACCCTAACTCTAACTCTAACCCTAACCCCAAACATCAACCGAACCCTAACCTTCAACCTCACCCTCAGCCTAACTCTAATCCTAACCTGAACCCTAAACTTAACCCACACACTCACAGTCACCTTAACCCTAGACCTAATCCTAACCTTAACACTAACCCTCACCCTCACCCTAAACCTCACCCTAAACCTAACCATAACCCTCAACCTCAGCCTCACATTCACAGCAAACTTAACCCAAACCATAACACTAAAAATAACCCTAACCCTCACCCTCAACCTAACCCTAAACCTAAACCTAAACCTAACACTAAACCTAACCCTAACCCTAAACCTAAACCTGACCCTAACCCTAATCCTAACCCTCACCCTCACCATCACAGTAACCATAACCCTAACCCTAACCCTTACAATAACCCTAACCCTAACCCTATACCTCATCGTAACCATATCCTTCACCCTAACCCTAACCCACACCCTAAAGCTTATCCTCACCTTAACCCTAACCCTCACACTCACCCTAACCCTCACCCTAATCCTAATCCTAACCCTAAGCCTAACCCTCTCCTGCACCTTAACCCTCACCCTAAACCTAACTCTAACACTAACCCTAACCCTAACCCTCACCCTCAGCCTCACTCTAACCCTAACTCTAACCCTAAACCTCCCCCTTCCCCGACCCTAACTCTAAACCTAACCCTAAACATCACCCAAACCCAAACCCTAAACCTCACCCTCACCCTAGCCCTCACCCTAATCCTAATCCTAACACTAAACCTCACTCTAACCTAACCTTAATCTTAATCCTAACCCTACACCTAACCCTCACCCTCACCCTAACCCTCACCTGAACCCTAACCCTAACACTAACCCTCACCTTCACTCTAATCCTAACCATAACTGTAACCCTAAACCCCACCCTCACCCTAACCCTCACCCTAAACCTAAACCTCCCCCCTACCCTAACCCTAATCCTCACCCTCACCCTAAAACTCACCCTAACCCTAATCCTAACCCTCCCCCTAGCCCTAACCCTAACCCTCACCCTAATGCTAACCCTCACCCTCAACCTCACCCTCAGCCTAACCCTAAGCCTAACCCTAAACCTAACCCTAACACGAATATTCACCCACACCATTACCCTAATCCTAACCCTAAAACTTACCCTCACCCTCACCCTAACCCTCACCTGAACCCTAACCCTAACACTAAACCTCACCTTCACTCTAATCCTAACCATAACTGTAACCCTAAACCCCACCCTCACCCTAACCCTCACCCTAAACCTAAACCTCCCCCCTACCCTAACCCTAATCCTCACCCTCACCCTAGCACTCACCCTAAACCTAATCCTAACCCTAACCCTCATCCGAACCCTCCCCGTAGCCCTAACCCTAACCCTCACCCTAATGCTAACCCTCACCCTCAACCTCACCCTCAGACTAACCCTAAGCCTAACCCTAAACCTAACCCTAACACAAATATTTACCCGCACCATTACCCTAATCCTAAACCTAAACCTTACCCTTCCCCTAATTCTCAACCTAACCCTAACCCTAACACTAATACTACCCTTAACCCTCAACCTAACTTTCACCATAACCCTACCTCTAACCCTAAACCTCAACATCACCCTAAACCTAACTCTAACCATAACCCAAACCCTAAACCTCACCATAAAACTAAACCTCACCCTCACCCTCAGCCTAAAACTAAACCTGACCCTAACAATAACCCTAACACTAATCCTTACCCTCACCCTAACCATAATGCTCACCCTAACCCAAAACCACACCCTAACACTTACCCTCACCCTAAAACTAGCCCTAACCCTAATACTAACCCTCACACTAATCCTAACCCAAACCCTAAAATTCACCCTAACCCTAAGCCTATATCTATCCCTAAACCTCACGCTCAGCCTAACCCTGACCCTAACCCTAACCCTAACCCTCACCGGCACACTCAACCTCACTATAACTCTAACCCTAACCCTAACCCTAACACTAACCCTAACCCTAACCATCACTTTAACCCTAATCCTCACCCCCACCCTCAGCCTCAGCCTAACCCTAAGCCTAACCGTAACCCTCAGACTAACCTCACCGAAACCCTAACCCTAACACTAACCCTAGCCCTAAACCTAATCCTAACCCTAAACCTAACCCTCATTATCAGCATCACCCCCACCCTAACCTAAACTCTAACCCGAACACTCACCCTAACCCTAAGCCCAAACCTAACCTTAACCCTAACCTTCACACTCACTCTACCCTAAACCTAATCCTAAACCTAACACTATTCCTAAAACTAACCCTCACCATAATCCTCACCCTAGCCCTCACCCTAACCCTAATCCTAACCCTAAACCTCAAACTAAACCTAAATCTACCCCTAATCCTCAACCTGACCCTAACACTAACTCTAACCCTAACACTAACACTAAAGCTCACCCTAACCCTAACCCTAACCCTCACCCTAACCCTAAACCTCACCCTCACCCTCAGCCTATCGCTAAACCTAACCCTAAACCTATCCCTAACACACACTCACCCTCAACCTAACACTAATCCGAACCCTAAACATAACCCTTCCCCTAAATCTCACCCTAACCCTAACCTTAACACGAACACTAACCCTAAACCTCAACTTAACCGTCACCCTAACCCTAACTCTAAACCTAAACCTCACCATCATGCTAAACCTAACTCTAACCCTAACCCAAACCCTAAACCTCACCCTAACCCTAACCCTAACACTCATCCTCACCCTCACCGTAACCATAACCCTAAACCTAAACCTAACAATAACCCTAAACCTATTCCGAACCCTCACCCTAACCATAACCCTCACCCTAACCCAAACCATCACCCTATTACTTACCCTCACCCTAACACTAACCCTCACCCTAACATTAACCCTCACACTAACCCAAGCCCTAACCCTAACCCTAAACTTCAACCTAACCCAGACCCTCACCCTAACCCTAAAAATAACCCTAAACATAACCCTCACCCTAACCCCCCCTTAAAGTTATATCTAACCCTCAACCTCACCCTCACACTCACCCTAACCCTAACCCTAAACCCAACCCTAACCCTAACCCTACACCTCACCCTCATGCTCAGCCTAAGCCTAAGCCTAAACTTAACCCTAACCCTAACACTCACCATAACCCCAACACTAACACAAAACCTAACTCTAAACCTAAACCTCACCCTCAAATTAACCCTAACACTAACCCTAACCCTAAACTTAAGCCTCATCCTAAACCTCACCCTCACCCTCACCCTCACCGTAACTGTAACCCTAACCCTAAACCTAACAATAACACTAACACTAACCCTAAACCTCATACTAACCATAACCTTCACCCTAATCCTAACCCTCACCCTAACACCTACCCTCATCCTAACACTAACCCTAACCCTAACACTAACCCTCACACTAAACCTAACCCTCACAATAACCCAAAACCTCACCCTAACCCTAAACCTCAACCTGAACCTAGCCCTCAACCAAACCCTAACCCTCATCCCCACCCTAAAACTCACAATAACCATAACACTAATCCTCAATCTAACCCTCAACCTCACCCTAACCCTAACCCTCACCGTTACCCTAACCCGAATGCTCAGCCTAACCCTCACCTTTACCCTTACTGTGACCCTCAACCTCACCCTCACCCTAAATCTAAACCTCATCCTATCCCTCACCCTAATGGTAACCCCAACCATCACCCTAATCCTAACCCTCACCCTCAGCCTCAACCTAATCCTAAGCCTAAGTCTAAGCCTAACCCTAACCCTCACCCTCACCCTAGCCCTCACCCTAACCCTAATCCTAACCCTAACTCTCATCCTAACCCTTAACCTAACCATAACCCTAACCATCTTCCTAAACCTAATCCTCATCAACACCCATACCCTCAACCTAACTCTAAGCCTAAGCCGAACCCTAACCCTAACCCTCACACTCACCCTCACTGTAAAACTTATCCTAAAACAAACACTAATCCTAGCATTATACCTCAACCTAACCTTCACCATAACCCTAACCCTAACACTAACGCTAACCCTAACCCTCACCCTAAATCTCCCCCTAACAGTATCTCTAACCCTAAACCACACCCTCACCCTAACCATAACCCTAAACCTAAACCTCACCCTAACCCTGATCCTAAACCTCACCATCACCCTCACCCTCACTGTAACTCTAACCCTATCCCTAATACTAACCCTCACCCTCACCCTAAACCTAACCCTAACCCTAACTCTCAGCGTCACCATAATGCTAACCCTGAACCTAACCCTAAACCTCACCCTAATGCTAACCCTAACCCTCACCCTCACTCTAACCCTCATCCTAACCCTAATGCTAACCCTAAACCTCACCCTCACCCTCAGGCTCGGCCTAAGCCTAAGCCTAAGCCAAAGATTAACCCTGACCCTCACCCTAACCCTAACCCTAACCGTAACACTAACCCAAACCCTAACCCTCACACTAACCCTCAACCTAACACTAACTCTAAACCTAAACCTCACCCTAACCCTAACCCTAACCCTCACCCTCACCCTCACCCCTTGCCTAATATTAAACCTAATCCTAACCCCAACCATAACCCTAAAAATAAGAGTAACCCTTACCCTAACACTCACCCTAACCCTAACCCTAACACTCACCCTCACCATAGCCCATAACCAAACCCTAAGCCTAAGCCTAACCCTCACCCTAACCCTCACTCTAATCCTAACCCAACACTATATTTAACCATAAGCCTCACCCTCACCCTAACTCTAATCCTAACCCTAACCCTAACTCTAACCCTCCCCTTAACTCTCACCCTAACCCTAACCTTAAAAGGAACACTAACCCTAACCCTCAACCTAACCCTCACCTTAATCCTAACTCTAACCTAAACCTCACCCTGACCCTAAACCCAACTCTAACATTAACCCAAACCCTAAACCTCACTCTAACCCTAACCCTAACCCTCATCCTCACCCTCACTGTAACCGTAAACCTAAACCTAACAATAAGAATAACCTTAACCCTATTCCTAACCCTCACCCTAACACTTGCTCTCACCCTACCACTAACCCTAAACCTCACCCTAACCCTCTCCCTAACCCTATATGTAACCCTCAACCTCACACTCACCCTAAACATAACCTTAAACCCCACATTAACCCTAACCATAACCATCACCCTTATGCTCGGCCTAAGCCTAAGCCTAAGCCTAAGCCTAACACTAACCCTAAACATCACCCTAACCCCAACAATAACACTAAACCTAACTCTAAACCTACACCTCACCCTCACCCTAACCCTAATTCTAACCCTAACCCTAAACCTAAACCTCATCCTAACCCTAACCCTCACCCTCACCCTCACCCTCACCCTCACCGTAAAAATAACCCTAACCCTAACAATAACCCTAACCCTAACCCTAACCCTCATACTAAGCATAACCTTCACCGTAACCCTAACCCTCACCCTAAACCTAACCCTCATCCTAACATTTACCCTCACCCTAACACTAACACTCACGCTAACACTAACCCTCACACTAACCCTAACCATCACCCTAACCCTAAAATTCACCCTAACCCTAGCCCTCAACCTCAACCTAGCCCTCAACCTAACCCTAACCTTCATCCTCATCCTAAAACTCACACTAACCCTAACAGTAATCCTCAATCTAACGCTCACCCTCACCCTAACCCTAACACTCACCCTTACCGTTAACCTCACCCTCAGCCTAACACTCACCTTTTCCCTTACCATCACCCTTACACTAAACCTCAGCCTAAAACTAATCCTCATCCTAACCCTCACCCTGACGGTAACCCCAACCATCACCCTAACCCTAACCCTCACACTCACCCTCAGCCTCAGCCTAAACCTAAGCCTAAGCCTTGGCCTAACCCTAACCCTCACCCTCACCCTAACCCTAAACCTCATCCTAACACTTAACCTAACCATAAACCTAACCATCTTTCTAAACCTAATCCTCATCCATACCCATATCCTTAGCCTATCCCTAACCCTAAGCCGAACCCTAACCTTAACCCTCTCACTCACCCTCACTGTAAACCTAATCCTAAACCTAACCCTATTCCTAAAATTAAACCTCAGTCTAACACTCACCCTAACCCTAACCCTAACCCTAACCCTAATGCTCACCCTGAACCTCCCCCTAACCCTAACTCTAACCCTAAACGTCACCCTCACCCTAACCCTAACCCTAACCCTAAACCTCAACCTAAACCTAATCCTTACCCTCAACCTAACCCTCACTGTAACTCTAACACTAACCCTAATCCTAACCTCACCCTCACCCTAACCCTAACCCTAACACTCACCCTTATCGAACATTCACCCTCACCGTAACACTAACCCTAACCCTAACCCTAAACCTCAACATAACCCTAAAAATAACCCTCAACCTCACCCTAGCACTCACCCTAAACCTAATTGTAACCTTAAACCTCATCCAAAACCTCGCCCTAACCCTAACCCTAACCCTAAACCTAATTCTAACCCTCAACATAACCCTAAACCTGACCCCAACGTAACCCTAACCCTAACTCTCACCCTAAACCTAAACCTCGTCCTAACACTAACCCTCACCCTCACCCTAACCCTAACACTAATCCTAACCTTAAATCTCACCCTATACCTCACCCTAACCCTAAATCTAACCCGAAACCTGACCCTCACCCTAACCCTCACCCTAACCCTCACCCTAACCCTAAAACTCACCCACAACCTAGCCTTCACCCTAACCCTAATCCGAACCTTAACCCTCATCCTAACCCTCACCCTAACCCTAAACCTAACCCTCAAACTAACCCTAAACCTCACCCCTAACCTTACCCGAAGTCTAACCCTAAGCCTAACCCTAAACCTAACCCTAACCCACACACTCACCCTCAACCTAACCCTAACCCTAACCCTCACCCTAACCCTAACCCTCATCCTTAACCTCACCCTTAGCTAACCCTAAGCCTAACCCTAAACCTAAACCTAACACACACACTCACCATCACCCTAATGCTAATCCTAACCCTAACCCTAACCCTCACCCTCACCCTTGCCTTCACCCTAACCCTAATCCTAAACCTAACTCAAACTCTAACCATAACCCTAACCCTAAACCTCACCCTAAACCTAACCCTTACCCTCAACCTCACTGTAAGGGTAACCCTAATCCTAACCCTAACAATAACCGTAACCCTAACTCTTACCCTCACCCTAACCATAACAATCACCCTAAACCTAACCTTCATCCTAACACTTGCCCTCAACCTTATCTTAACCCTAAGCCTCAGCCTAATCCTGACCTTTATGCTTACCAATACCCACACCCTAACCCTCACCCTAATACTAACCCTAATCCTTACCCTCACCCTAACCATAACCCTAACCATCACACTAACCCTATCCTTCACCCTCAACCTCACCCTCAGACTAACCCCACGCCTAAGCCTAAACCTAACCCTAACCCTCAACCTCACCCTAGCCCTCACCCTAACCATAATCCTAACCCTAACCCTCACCCTAACCCTAACCCTAACCTTACCCATAAACCCCACCCTAACCCTAAACCTAACCCTCACCCGCACCCTCACCCTCACCGTAACTCTAACCCTAACCCTATCAATAACACTAAACCTCACCCGAACCATCACCCTAAACCTAACCCTAACCCTCACCCTCATGCTCAGACTAATCCTAAGCCTAACCCTAACCCTAAACCTACCTCTCAACCTAACCCTATTCCTAACCCTAACCCTAACTCTAAACCTAAATCTCACTCTCACCCTAACACTAATTCTAACCCTAACCCTAAACCTAAACCTCATCCTAACCTTAACCCTAAGACTCACCCTCACCCTCATCCTAAACCTATGCTTAACATTAACCCTAATCCTAACCCTCACACTCACCCTCACCCTAAACCTAACTCTACCCCTAAACCTCACTATCACCCTAACCCTAAATCTAACACTAAACCTCACCCTAACCCTAACCCTAAGCTCACCCTAAACCTAACCCTCACCCTCACCCTCAGCCTAAACCTAAGGATAACCCTAACCCTAATCCTAACCCTCACAATCACCCTAACCCTAAACCTAATGCTAATCCTAACCCTAGCCCTAAACCTCACCCTCACCACAAACCTCACCCTAACCCTAAAACTAACCCTGAAACTAACCCTCACACTCAGCCTCAACCTAACCCTAATTCTAACACTAAACCTCACTCACACTATAACCCTAACGCTAACCTTCATCCTGACCCTAACACTAACACTAAACTTAAATCTAACCCTAATCCTCCCCCTCAACCTAACCCTCACTCTAACCCTAACCCAAACACTAAACCTCACCCTAACCCTAAACCTCACCCTCACCCTAGCCTTCACCCTAACCCTAATTCTAATCCTCACCCTCACCCTAACCCAAAGCGTCATCCTCACACTAAGCCTCACCCTAACCCTAACCCTAATCCTCAATCTAACCCTCACATAACCCTTACCATAACCCTAAACTTAACCCTAACCCACACACTTATCTTAAACCTCACCCTCAGCCTAAACCTCACTTTTACCCTTACCATCATCCTCACCCTTACCCTCCCCCAAACCCTAAACCTCATCCTAACCCTAACCCTAGCCGTAAACCTAAACATCACCCTATCCCTAACCCTCACCCTCAACCTCAAGCTCAGCCTAACCCTAAGCCTAAGCCTAACCCTTACCCTAAACCTCACCCTCTCCCTAGCCTTCACCATAACCCTAATCCTAACACTAACCGTCATCCTAACCCTCACCCTAACCCTAAACATAACCATCACCCTAACCATAATCCTCAAGCCCACACTCACCCTCAGCCTAACCCTAACCCTAACACTCACACTCACGTTCAACCTAACCCTAATCCTAAACCTAACTCTACCTCTAACCCTTAACCTCAACCTAACCCCCACCCTAACCTTAACCCTAACACAAACCCTAACCCTAACCCACGAACTAACCCTCCCCCTAAGCTTAAATCTAAACATAACCTCACCCTCACCCTAACCCAGTCCTACCCCTAACCCTAAACCTCACCCTCACCCTAACCATAACCCTCACACTCACCCTCACTTTAACCCTAACTCTAAACCTAACAATAACACTAATCCTAACCCTTAACCTAACCCTAACCATAACCATAACACTAATCCTAACACACACCCTCACCCTAACCCTAATCCTAACCATGACCCTAACCCTCACCCTCACCATAACCTTTACCCTCATCCAAACCGTCACCCTAACCCTAAACCTAACCCTGAACCTCACCCTAACACTAACCCTAACCCTCACCCTCAACCTAGACCTCACCCTAACCCTAATCCTAACCCTAATTCTCCTCTTAATCCTCAGCCTAAACCTAACACTAATTCACACCCTAACCCTAAACCTAACCCTAACCCTCAACCTAACCCTAACCCTCAAACTCAAGGTAACACTAACTCTAACGCTCATCCAATCCCTAAACTTAACACAAACCCTAACTCTCACCCTAACTTTAATCCTAACCCTCACCCTAACCCTGAACCTCACCCTCAGCCTAACCCTAAGCCTAAACCTAACCCTAACTCTAACCCAAACAATCACCCTAACTCTTATCCTAATCCTAATCCTAACCCTAAGCCTAACCCTCACCCTCACACTAACCCTCATCCTAAACCTAACTCTAACACGAACCCTAACCCTAGCCCTCACAATCAGCCTCAACCTAAACCTAACTCTAACCCTAAAGCTCACCCTCACCCTAAACCTAACCATAACACTAACCCTTAAACCTCACCACAACCCTAACCCTAAACCTCAACCTCAACCTAGCCCTCACCCTAACCCTAATTCTAAACCTAACCCTCATCCTAACCCTCACCCTAACACTAACCCTAACCCTCACCCTCACCATCACCCTAACCCTAAACTTAAACCTAATGCTCAACCTAACCCTCACTCTCAACCTCACCGTAACCCTTACCTTAACCCTCACCCTAACCCTAAATTTAACCCGTACCCTAACTCTCACATAAAACCTAAACTTAACCCTCACCCTAACCCTAACCCTCAAACTCACCTTCACCCTCAGCCTAAGCCTAAGTCTAATCCTAACCCTAACTCTAACCCTCACACTCACCCTAAGCCTAACCCTAATCCTAATCCTAACCCTAAGCCTAACCCTCACCCTCACTCTAACCCTCACCTTAACCCTAACCCAAACACTAACCCTAACCCTAACCCTAACCCTCAGCCTCACCCTAACCTTAACTCTAACCCTAAACCTCCCCCTCCCCCTAACCCTAACCCTTACCCTCAACCTAAGCCTAACCCTCACCCTCAACCTCAACCTCAGCCTAACCCTAAACCTAACCCTAAACCTAACGCTAACACACACACTCACCCTCACACTAACACTAATCCTAAACCTTTCCCTAACCCTAACCCTCCCTCAAATTTTCACCCTAACCCTAACCCTAACACTAATCCTAACCCTAACCCTCAACCTAACCCTCACCCTAAATCTAACTCTAACCCTAAACCTCACCCTCACCCTAAACCTAACTCTAACCCAAACACAAACCCTAACCCTCACCCTAACCCTAACCCTAACCATCACCCTAACCCTAATCCTCACCCCCATCCTCACCCTCATCCTAAACCAAAGCCTAAACCTAACCCTATCCCTAACACTCGCACTCACCCTCACCCTAACCCTAATCTTAACCCTACCCCTAAACATTAACCTCAACCTAACCCTTACCCTAACCTTAACCCTAACACTAACCCTAACCTTAACCCACGAAATAACCCTCCCCCTAACCCTAAATCTAACCATAAACCTCACATCACCCTAACCCTAATCCTACCCCTATCCCTAAACCTCACCCTAACCCTAACCATAACCCTCACCCTCACTTTAACTCTAACTCAAACCCTAACAATAACACTAATCCTAACCCTAAATCTAACCCTAACCCTAACCATAACCCGAATCCTAACACACACCCTCACCCTAACCCTAATCCTAACCATAACCCTAACACTCACCATAATCTTAACCCTCACCCAAACCCTCACCGTAACTGTAACCCTAACCCTAAACCTCACCCTCACCCTAGCCCTCACCCTAACCCTAATCCTAACCCTAATTCTCATCCTAACCCTCACCCTCAACCTAACACGAACCCACTCCCTAACCCTAAACCTAACCCTAAACCTCAACTTAACCCTAACCCGCATGCTCAATATAACCCTAATCCTAACCTTCACCCAAACCCTAAACTTAACCGGAACCCTAACTCTCACCCTAACCCTAATCCAAACGCTCACCGTAACCCTCACCCTCACCCTCAGCCTAACCCTAAGTCTAACCCTAACCCTAACACTAACCCTCACAATCACCCTAACCCTTATCCTAAACCTAATCCTAACCCTAAGCCTAAGCCACACCCTCACCCTAACCCTCAGCCTAAACCTAAATCTAGCATGAACCCTAACCCTAACCCTCACAATCAGCCTTACCCTAACAATAACTCTAAACCTAAAGCTCACCCTTACCCTAAACCTAACCATAAGGCTAACCATATACCTCACCAAAGCCCTAACCCTAAACCTCAACTTCACCCTTGCACTCACACTAACCCTAATCCTTACACTAACCCTCATCCTAACACTCACCCTAACACTAACTCTAACCCTCAACCTCACCATCACACTAACCCTAAACTTAACCCTAACACTCAACCTAACCCTAACCCTCACCCTCACAGTAACCCTTACCCTAACCCTCACCCTAACCCTAAATTTAACTCGAACCCTAACTCTCACCCAAGCCCTAAACTGAACCCTCACCCTAACCCTAACCCTCAAATTCACCCTCACTCTCAGCCTAAGCCTAAGCCTAATCCTAACCCTAAACCTAACCCTCACACTCACCCTAAGCCTAACCATAATCCTAATCCTAACCCTAAGCCTAAACCTCACCCTCACACTAACCCTCACCTTAACCCTAACCCTAACACTAACCCTAACCCTAACCCTCACCCTCAGCCTCACCCTAACCTTAACTCTAACCCTAAAACTCACCCTCCTCCTAACCCTAACCCTTACCTTCACCCTAACCCTAAACCTCACCCTCAACCTCAACCTCAGCCTAACTCTAAACCTAACCCTAAACCTAACCCTAACACATACACTCTCCCTCACACTAACCATAATCCTAACCCCCATCCTCACCCCCAGTCTAACCCTAAGCCTAAGCTTAACCCAAGCCCTAACCCTCACACTCAACCTCACCTTAACCCTAACACTAACCCTACACCTAACCCTTAACCTCAACCTAACCCTCACCCTAACCTTAACCCTAACACTAACCCTAACCCCAACCCACGAAATAACCCTCCCCCTAACACTAAATCTAACCATAAACCTCACCCTCACCCTAACCCTAATCCTACCCTTATCCCTAAACCTCACCCTAACCCTAACCATAACCCTCACCCTCACTTTAACTCTAGCTCAAACCCTAACAATAACACTAATCCTAACCCTAAATCTAACCCTAACCCTAACCATAACCCGAATCCTAACACACACCCTCAACCTAACCCTAATCCTAACCATACCCCTAACCCTCACCCTCACCCTCACCATAATCTTAACCCTCACCCAAACCCTAACCGTAGCCCTAACCCTAACCCTAAACCTCACCCTCACCCTAGCCCTCACCCTAACCCTAATTCTCCTACCCTCACCCTTAACCTAACACTAACCCACTCCCTAACCCTAAACCTAACCCTAAAACTCAACCTAACCCTAACCCGCACGCTCAACATAACCCTAACCCTAACCCTCACCCAAACCCTAAACTTAACCGGAACCCTAACTCTCACCCTAACCCTAATCCAAACGCTCACCGTAACCCTCACCCACACCCTCAGCCTAACCCTAAGTCTAACCCTAACCCTAACACAAAAAACCCTCACAATCACGCTAACCCTTATCCTAATTCTAATCCTAACCCTAAGCCTAAGCCACATCCTCACCCTAACCCTCATCCTAAACCTAAATCTAACATGAACCCTAACCCTAACCCTCACAATCAGCCTTAACCTAACACTAACTCTAACCCTAAAGCTCACCCTTACCCTAAACCTAACAATAAGGCTAACCATATACCTCACCAAAACCCTAACCCTAAACCTCAACCTCACCCTTGCCCTCACACTACCCCTAATCCTAACCCTAAACCTCATCCTAACCCTCACCCTACCACTAAATCTAACCCTCACCCTCACCATCACACTAACCCTAAACTTAACCCTAACACACAACCTAACCCTAAACCTCACCCACACAGTAACCCTTACCCTAACAATCACCCTAACCCTAAATTTAACCCGAATCCTAACTCTCACCCAAACCCTAAACTTAACCCTCACCCTAACCCTTACCCTCAAACTCAACCTCTCTCTCAGCCTAAGCCTAAGCCTAATCCTGAATCTAACCCTAACCCTCACACTCACCTTAAGTCTAACCTTAACACTAACCCTAACCCTAACCCTCACCCTCAGCCTCACCCTAACCCTAACACTAACCCTAAACCTCAGCCTCCCCCTAAACCTAACCCTTACCTTCACCCTAACCCTAAACCTCACCCTCAACCTCAACCTCAGCCTAACTCTAAACCTAACCCTAAACCTAACCCTAACACATACACTCTCCCTCACCCTAACCATAATCCTAACCCCCATCCTCACCCTCAGTCTAACCCTAAGCCTAAGCTTAACCCTAGACCTAACCCTCACACTCAACCTCACCCTAACCCTAACACTAACCCTACACCTAACCCTTAACCTCAACCTAACCCTCACCCTAACCTTAACCCTAACACTAACCCTAACCCTAAACCACGAACTGACCCTCCCCCTGACCCTAAATTTAACCTTTACCCTCGCCCTCACCCTAACCCTAATCCTACCCCTATCCCTAAACCTCAGCCTAACCCTAACCCTAACCCTCACCCTCACCCTCACTTTAACTCTAACTCTAACCCTAACAATAACACTAATCCTAACCCTCAACCTAACCTAACCCTAACCATAACCCTAATCCTAACATACACCCTCACCCTAACGCTAATCCTAACCATAACCCTAAACCTCAGCCTCACCATAATTTTAACCCTCATCCAAACCCTCACTCTAACCCTAACCCTATCCCTAAACCTCACCCTAACCATAACCCTAACCCTCAACCTCACCCTAGACCTCACCCTAACCCTAATCTTAACCCTAATTCTCCTCCTAACCCTCACCCTAAACCTAACACTAACCCACACCCTAACCCTAAACCTATCCCTAACCCTCAACCTAACCCTAACACTCACACTCACAGTAACCCTAACCCTAACCCACACATAACCCTAACCCAAACCCCAAACATAACCCGAACCCTAACTCTCACCATAAACCTAACCCTAATCCTCACTCCCATCCTCACCCTTAGCCTAACCCTAAGCCTAAACCTAACCCTATCCCTAAACCTCACAATCACCCTAACCCTTATCCTAATACTAATCTTAACCCTAATCCTAAACCTCACACTCAAACTAACCCTCATCCTAACCCTAACTATAACACGAACCCTAAAACTAAACCTCACAGTCAGCCTCAACCTAACCGTAACTCTAACCCGCACACTCACCCTCACCCTTACCCTAATCCTAACCCTAACCCTAACCCTTAACCTCAACCTAACCCTCACCCTAAACTTAACCCTAACAATAACCCTAACCCTAACACTAACCCTAACCCTAACCCACGAACTAACCTTCACCCTAACACAAATCTTACCCTAAACCTCACCCTCACCCTAACCCTAATCCTAACCCTAACCCTAACCTCACCCTAACCCTAAACCTAACCCTCACCCTTACCCTCAGCATGACTCTAACCATAACCCTAACAATAACACTAATCCTAACCCTAATCCTAAACCTAACCCTAACCCTAACCCTAATCCTAACACTCACCCTCACCCTAATACTAATCCTAACCCTAACCCTCACCGAACCCTCACTTTAACTCTAACCCTAACAATAACACTAGTCCTAACCCTAACCCTAACCCTAATCCTAACCATAACCCTAACCCTCACCCTCACCATAATTTTAACCCTCATCCAAACCCTCATTCTAACGTAACCCTGACCCTAAACCTCTCCCTAACACTAACCCTAACCCTCACCCCAGCCCTCACCCTAACCCTAACCCTAATGCTAACACTAATTCTCCTCCTAACCCTCACCCTAAACCTAACACTAAAACAAACCCTAATCCTAATCCTATCCCTAACCCTCAACGTAACCCTAACCCTCACACTCACAGTAACCCTAACCTTAGCCCTCACCCAAACCCAAAACATAACTCGAACCCTCTCTCACTCTAACCCTAACCCTAATCCTCACTCCCATCCTCACCCTCAGCCTAAACCTAAGCCTAAACCTTACCCTATCCCTCACCCGAACCCTAACCCGAACCCTCACTGTAACACTAACCCTCATCCAAACCCTCAACCTTACCCTCACCCTCTCACTAGCCCTCACCCCAACCCTAAACCTAAACCTAATCCTCAACCTAACCCTCACCCTAACCCTAACCCAAACCCTCACCCTAACCCTAAACCTAACTCTAAACCTCAACCTAACCCTAACCCTCATGCTCATCCTAACTATAACCGTAACGCTCAGGCTAGCCCTAAACTTAACCCAAACCCTAACTCTCAAACTAAACCTAACCCTAACACTCACCCTAACACTAACCCTCACCCTCACCCTCAGCATAACCCTAAGCTTAAACATAACCTTAACCCTCACACTCACCCTAAACCTTACCCTAATCCTAACCCTAAACCTAAGCCTTACCCTCACCCTCACCCTAACCCTCACCCTAACCCTAACTCTAACACTAACCCTAACCCTAAACATCACAATCAGCCTCACCATAAACCTAACTCTAAACCTAAACCTCAACCTCACCCTCACCCCAAACCTAAGCCTCATCCTCACTCTAGCCCTCACCCTAAACCTAATCCTAACCTAACCCTCATCCTAATCCAAACCCTATTACTAAACCTAATCCTAACCCTCATCATCACCATAAACGTTACACTAACCCTCACCCTAACCCTAAACTTAACCAGAACCCTAAATCTCACCATAACCCTAACCCTAAACCTCACCCTAAACCTAAACTTCAACCTCACCATCACCCTCAGCCTAAGCCTAAGCTTAACCTAACCCTAAGCCTAAGCCTAACTGTAACCCTAACCCTTACACTCTGCCTAACCTTAACCCTAATCCTAACCCTAACTTTAACCCTAAATCTCACCGCACCCTAACCCTCACCTTATCCCTAACACTAACCCTAACTCTAACCCTCACCCTCAGCCTCATCCTAACCCTAACTCTAACCCTAAATCTCACACTCACCCTAACCCTAACCTTAACCCTAACGCTAAAACTCACCCTAAACCTAATCCTAAACCTCAACATAGCCCTCACCCTAACCCTAATCCTAACCCTAACACTCATCATAACCCTCCCCCTAACCCTAAGCTTAACCCACACCCTAATGCTAACCCTCACGCTCAAACTCACTCTCAGCCTAAACCTAAGCCTAAACCTAAACGTAACCCTAACACACACATTCACCCTCACCCTAACCCTAATCCTAAACCTATCCCTAACCCTTATGCTCCCCCTAAATCTCACCCTAACCCTAACCCTAACTCTAACCCTAAACCTCACCCTCAGCCTAAACCTAACACTAACCCTAACGCAAACACTAAACCTCACCCTAACCCTAACCCTAACCCTCACCCTAACCCTCAGCATAACCGAAACTCTGAACCAAACAATAATTCTAAACCTAATCCTAACCCTCACCCTAACCATAAACCTCACCCTAACCCAAACTATCACCCTAACACTTACCCTCATCCTAACACTAACCCTAAAACTAACACTAACACTAAACCTCACCCTAACCCTACCCCTACCCCTAAATCTAACCCTAAACCTCACCCTCACCCTCACCCTAACCCTAACCCTAAGCCTCACCTTAACCATGAACCTCACCCTAACCCTAACCCTCACCATAACAATTCCCCACACCCTAAAACTAACCATAAACCAAACACTCAGCCTCACACTAATCCTAACCCTCACCCTCAACCTAACCCTCACCCTAACACTAACCCTAACCCTAACCCTCACCCTCACCCTAGCCCTCACCCTAACCCTAATTCTAACCCTCATGCTCACCCTAACCCTAACCCTCATCCTCACCCTAAACCTCACACTAAGCCGAATCCCAATCCTCAATCAAACCCTCACCCTAACCCTAACCCTAACCCTTACCTAACCCTAAGCATAACCCTAACACTCACCCTTATTTTAACACTCAGCCTCAGCCTAAAGCTCACCATTACCCTTACCATCATCCCCACCCTAACCCTCCCCCTAACCTTAAACCTCATTCTAACCCTCACCCTAACCATAAAACAAAACTTCACCCTAACCCTAAAACTCACCCTCAACCTCATGCTCAGCCTAACCCTAAGCGAAGCCTAACCCTTACCCTAACCCTCACCCTCACCCTCGCCCTCACCATAACACTAATCTTAACCCTAACCCTCATCCTACCCCTTACACTAATCCTAATCCTACCATCATCCTAATCCTAATCCTCAACCCCACCCTCACCCTCAACCTACCCCTAAGCAGCCTAAGTCTAAGCTTACCCTAACCCTCACCCTCATCCTCACCCTAACTTTAATCCTAACCCTAAACCTAACCCTACACCTTAACCTCAACCTAACCCTCACCTAACTTTAACTCTAACACTAACCGTACCCCATGAACTAACCCTCCCCCTAACCCTAAATCTAACCCTAAACCTAACCCTCATCCTAACCCTAATCCTACCCCTAAACCTACACCTCACCCTAAACATAACCCTAACCTACACCCTCAACCTCACCCTCACCAAAACTCTAACCCTAACCCTAACAATAACACTAACCATAACACTAACGCTCACCTTAACCCAAACCTTAACAATAATCCTCAACCTAACCCTATCCCTCATCCTAACTCTAAACTTAACCGGAACCCTAACTCTCACCCTAACCCTAACCCTAACCATCACCCTCACCCTCAGCCTAACCCTAAGCCTAATCCGAACCCTAAACTTCACACTCAGCTTAACCCTTATCCTAATCCTAATCCTAACTCTAAGCCTAACCCTCACTCTAACCCTAACCCTCCCCCTAAACCTATATCTAACCCTAAACCTCACCCTCACCCTCACCATAACCCTAACCCTAAACCTCACCCTAACCAGAACCCTCACCCTAACCCTAACGCTCACCATAACGCTTACCCTCACCCTAACACTAACCCTAACCCTAACACTCACGATCACACTAATCCTAACCCTCACCCTAATCCTAAACCTCACCCTAACCCTAACCCTAACCCTAACTCTAACCCTAAACCTCACACTCATCCTAAAACTAACTCTAACCCTAACACAAACCCTAAACCTCAGCCTAACCCTAAGCATGTCCCTCACCCTTACCCTCACCCTAGCCCTCAACCAAACCCTAATTCTAACCCTCACACTCACCCTAACCCTAACCTTCATCCTCACCCTAAACCTCACACTAACCCTAAACCTAATCCTCAATCTAACCCTTATCTTAACCCTAACCCTAACCCTTATCCTAACCCTAAAAGAAACCCTAACCCTCACCCTTAACGAATCCCTCACCCGCAGCCTAAACCTCACCTTTACCTTTACCATCATCCTCACCATAACCCTCAACCTAACACTAAACCTCATCCTAACACTCACCCCAACCGTGAACCTAACTATCACCCTAACCCTAACCCTCACCCTCAACCTCACACTCAGCCAAATCCTAAGCCTAAGCCTAAGCCTTACCCTAACCCTCAACCTCAACCTAGCCATCACCCAAACCCTAATCCTAACCCTAACCCTCATCCTAACCCTCAACCTAAACCTAAACCTAACCATCACCCTAACCCTAATCCTAACCCTCACCCTCAACCCCAACCTCACCATAACTCTAACCCTTACCCTAACAATAACACTAACCCCAAACTTACCCTAACCCTCACCATAACCCTCACCCTCAGCCTCACCCTCACTGCAAACTTAACCCTAACCATAACACTAAAAATAACCCTAACCCTAACTCTAATCCTCACCCCCACAATCACACTCAGCCTAATCCTAAACCTAACCCTAATCCTAACCCTAACCTTAACCTTAACCATAAACCTCACCCTCAGCATCATCCTCACCGCAAACTTAACCCAAACCATAACACTAAAAATAACCCTATCCCTAACCCTAACCCTAACCCTAACCTTAATCGTCACCCCCACTGTCACACTAACCCTAAACCTAAGCCAAATCCTAACCCTAAACCTAACCGTAACCCTCACCGTAACACTAACACTAACCCTAACCCTAACCCTAATCCTCACCCCCACTGTCACACACAGCCTAAACCTAAGCCTAATCCTAACCCTAAACCTAACCCTAACCCTCACTGTAACAATAAAACTAACCCTAACCCTAACCCTAACCATAACCCTAAACCTAACTATAACCCTCAGCCTCACCCTCACCCTAACCCTAACCCGAACCCTAACCCTCATCCTAACCCTAATCCTAACTCTAACCCTAACCCTAACCCTCACGCTCACCCTCAGCCTAATCCTAATCCTAAAACAAACCCTATCCCTAACCCTAACCCTCACCCTGACTCTAATCCTCACCCTATCCCTAACACTAACCCTAAACCTAACCCTCACCCTCAGACTCACCCTAACCCTAAATCTAACGTTAAACCCCACCCTCACCCTAACCCTAACCCTAACCCTAAACCTCCCCCTAACCCTAAACCTAAACCTCAACCTAACCCTCACCTTAACCCTAACCCTAACACTAACCCTAACCCTAAACCTCATCCTAACCCTCCCCCTAACTCTAAGTCTAACCATAAACCTCACCTTTACCCTATCCCTAATCCTAACCCTAACCCTAAACCTCACCCTAAACCTAACCCTAACCCTCACCCTCACCCTAACCCTCACAGTAATTCTAATCCTAACCGTAACAATAAAATTAATCCTATCCCTAAACCTAACCCTAACCCTAAACCTAAGCCTAATCCTAACACCTACACTTACCCTAACCCTAATCCTAACCCTAACCCTCACACTAATCCTAAACCTCAACCTCACTGTAACCCTAACCCTCACCCAAACCCTCACTCGAACCCTAAACCTAACCCTCAACCTATCCCTTACCCTCACCCTCAAACTCACCCTCAGTCTAAACCTAAGCCAAACCCTAAACCTAACCCTAACACACACACTCACCCTCACCATAAAGCTAATCCTAACCCTAACCCAAACCATGACCCTAAACCTCCCCCTAACTCCCAACCTAAATCTAACCCTAAAACTAACCCTAAACCTAACCCTCAACGTAAGCCTCAACCTAAACCTAACTCTATAGCTAACCTTAACCCTCACCCTCACTGTCACCGTTATTGTAACCCAAAACCTAAGCCTAAAAATAACCCTAACCCTCACCCTCACCCTAACACTAATCATAAACCTAAAACTACCCCTAACCCTTAACGTCAACCTAATCCTCACCCTAACCTTAACGCTAACACTAACCCTAACCCTAACCCATGAACTAACCCTCCCCCAACTCTAAATATAACCATAAACCTGACACTCACCCTAACCTTAATCCTAACCCTAACCCTAAACCTCACCCTAACACTAAACCTAAGCCTCGCCCTCACCCTCACCCTCAATTTAACTCTAACTCTAACCCTAACAATAACACTAATAATAAAACCTAAATCTAACCCTAAGCGTAACCCTAACCCTAATCCTAAAACACACCCTCACCCTAACCCTAATCCTAACCATTACCCTAACCCTCAACCTCACCATAACCTTAACCCTCATCCAAACCCTCACCCTAACCCTAATCTTAACCCTAATTCTCCTCCTAACCCTCAACCTAAACCTAACACTAACCCTAACCCTAACCCTCAAAATCAGCTTCAACCTAACACTAACTCAAACCCTAAACCTCACCCTTACCCTAAACCTAATCATAACTCTAACCCTAAAACTCACCACAACCCTAACCCTAAAGCTCACCCTCCCCCTAGCCCTCACCCTAACGATAATGCCAACCCTAACCCTCATCCTAAACCTCACCCTATCACTAACCCTAACCCTCATCGTCACCATCACCCTAAGCCTTACCCAAACTCTCAAACTAACTCTAACCCTCGCCCTCACCATAACCCTTACCCTAACCCTCACGCTAAATTTAATCCGAACCCTAACTCTCACCCTAAAGCTAACCCTAACCCTCACCCTAACCCTAATCCTCACCATCACCCTCAGCCTCAGCCTAAGCCTAAGCCTAATCTTAACCTTAACCCTAACCCTCACACTCACCCTAAGCATAACCCTAATCCTAATTCTAACCCTAAGCCTAAACCGCACACTCAAACTATCCCTAACACTAACCCTAACCCTAACCCTAACCCTTACCTAATCCTCACCCCCAACCTCACCCTCAGCCGAACCCTAAGCCTAACCATAACACTAACCCTAAACCTCACCGTAACTCAAACCCTAACCTTAACCCTAACCCTAACCGAAACACTAGCACTAACCCCAAACCTAACCCTAACCCTTACCCTAACACTTACCCTAATCCTCAAACTCAATGTCACCCTAACCCAAACAATAACCCTAACACCCACCCTAATCCTAAGCCTAAACCGAACCCTAACCCTCACACTCACCCTCACCCTAACCCTAATCCAAAACCTAACCCTCACCCTAACCCTCACCCTAGCCCTCAAACTGACCCTATTCCTAACCCTAAACCTAATCCTAAACCTCACACTAACCCTAACCTTAACCCTCACACTAACCCTAACCCTAAACCAAAACCTCACCCTAACACTAAACCGAATCCTCACCTTCACCCTTACTCTCAACTTAACTTTAACCCTTAACCTAACAATAACCTTAACCTAAACCTAACCCTAACATTCACACTCACCATAACTCTAAACCTTACCCTAACACTAAACCTCACCCTAATCCTCACCCTCACCGTCACCCTAACTTAAACCCTAATCCTCAACCACACCCTCACCCTCAGCCTAACCCTAAGCCTAAACTTAACCCTAAACCTAACCATCACCTTAACCCTAACCCTAACCCAAAACCTTACCCTGAACCAAAACCTAATCCTCAGCCTCACCCTCACCCTAACCCAAACCCTAACCCTTACCCTCACCCTAACCCTAAATCTAACCCTAACCCTAACCCTCACACTAACACTCACGATAACCATAATCCTAAACCTAACCCTATCCCTAAACCTATGCTTCATATTAACCCTGAGCCTAGCCCTCACGCTAACCCTAATCCTAACCCTAAACCTTATCCTAAACCTCACCCTAACCCTACCCCTAACCCTCACCCTCACCTTCAGCCTCACTTTAACTCTAACTCGAACCCTAACAATAACACTAATCCTAAACCTAAACCTAACCCTAACCCTAACCCTATACCTAATCCTACCACACACCCTCACCCTAACCCTAATCCTAACCATAGCACTAATCCTCACCCTAAACCTCACACTAACCCTAACACTAATCCTCAATCTAACCCTTACCCTCACCCTACACCCTAACCCTCACCCTTACCCTAACACTAACCCTAACCATAACCATAATCATAACCCTCAAACTCAGCCTCACATTCAAAGCAAACATAACCCAAACCAAAACACTAACAATAACCCTAACCCTCAACCTAGCCCACACCCTAAACCTAAGCCTAAGCCTAACCCTCACCCTAACTCTCACTCTAACCCTAACACCAAACCTCAAACGAAACCTAAACCTGAACCTCACCCTCAGCCTAACTCTAATCCTAACCTGAACCCTAACCTTAACCCTCACACACACAGTCACCTTAACCCTAGACCTAATCCTAACCTTAACCCTAACACTCACCCTCACCCAAAACCTCACCCTAACCCTCAACATAACCCTCAGCCTCAGCCTCACATTCACAGCAAACTTAACCCAAACCATAACACTAACAATAACCCTAAACCTCACCCTCAACCTAACCCTAAACCTAAACCTAAACCTAACCCTAACCCTAACCGTAACCCTAAACCTAAACCTGACCCTAACCCTAATCCTAACCCTCACCCTCACCCTCACAGTAACCATAACCCTAACCCTAACCCTTACAATAACCCTAACCCTAACCCTATACCTCATCCTAACCATATCCTTCACCCTAACACTAACCCACACCCTAAAGCTTATCCTCACCTTAACCCTAACCCTAAACCTCACCCTAATCCTAATCCTAACCCTAACCCTAACCCTCACCCTCAGCCTCACTCTAACCCTAACTCTAACCCTAAACCTCCCCCTCCCCCCACCATAACCCTAACCCTAACCCTAAACATCACCCAAACCCTAAACCTAAACCTCACCCTCACCCTAGCCCTCACCCTAATCCTAATCCTAACACTAAACCTCACTCTAACCCTAACATTAATCTTAATCCTAACCCTAAACCTAACCCTCACCCTCACCCTAACACTCACCCTAACACTAACCCTCACCCTCACTCCCATCCTAACCATAACTGTAACCCTAAACCCCACCCTCATCCTAATCCTCACCCTAAACCTAAACCTCCCCCCTACGCTAAACCTAAACCTCACCCTCAACCTAGCACTCACCCTAACCCTAATCCAAACCCTAACCCTCACCCTAATGCTAATGCTCACACTCAACCTCACCCTCAGCGTAACCCTAAGCCTAACCCTAAGCCTAACCCTAAACCTAACCCTAACACAAATATTCACCCTCACCTTTACTCTAATCCTAACCCTAAACCTTACCCTCCCCCTAATTCTCACCCTAACCCTAAGCCTAACACTAACACTACCCCTAACCCTCAACCTAACCCTCACCCTAACCCTAAACCTCACCCTCACCCTAAACCTAACTCTAACACTAACCCAAACCCTAAACTTCACCATAAAACTAACCCTCACCCTCACCCTCAGCCTAAAACTAAACCTGACCCTAACAATAACCCTAACACTAATCCTAACCCTCACCCTAACCATAATGATCACTCTAACCCAAAACCTCACCCTAACACTTACCCTCACCCTAAAACTAACCCTAACCCTAACACTAACCCTCACACTAACCCTAACCCTAAGCTTAACCCTAAACCTCACCGAAACCCTAACCCTAACCCTAAAGAGAATTAACCCTAACCCTAAATCTAACCCTAATCCTCAGCCTCACCCTCAACCTAACCCAAACACTAACCCTAAACCTCACCCTAACCCTAAGCCTATATCGAACCCTAAACCTCACCCTCAGCCTTACCCTAACCCTGACCCTAACCTTAAACCCCAACCTATCCCTAACCCGCACCCTCAACCTCACCATAACTCTAACCCAAACCCTAACACTAACACTAATCCTAACCCTAACCATCACTTTAACCCTAATCCTCACCCCCACCCTCAGCCTCAGCCTAACCCTAAGCCTAACCATAACTCTCAGACTAACCCTCACCGAAACCCTAACCCTAACCCTAACCCTAAACCTAACCCTAACCCTAAACCTAACCCTCATTATCAGCTTCACCCCCACCCTAACCTAAACTCTAACCCGAACACTCACCCTAACCCTAAGCCCAACCCTAACCTTAACCCTAACCTTCACACTCACTCTACCCTAAACCTAATCCTAAACCTACCATTACTCCTAAACCTAACCCTCATCATAACCCTCACACTAGCCCTCACCCTAACGCTAATCCTAACCCTAAACCTCAAACTAACCCTAAATCTACCCCTAAACCTCAACCTCACCCTAACCCTAACTCTAACCCTAACACTAAACCTCACAATAAACCTAACCCTAACCCTCACCCTAACGCTAAACCTCACCATCACCCTCAGCCTAACCCTAAGCCTAACCCTAAACCTATCCCTAACACACACTCACCCTCACACTAACACTAATGCTAACCCTAACCCTAAACTACCTCTCACCCTAAACCTTATCTTAGCACGAACACTAAACCTAACCCTCAACTTAACCATCACCCTAACCCTAATTCTAAACCTAAACCTCACCATCATGTTAACCCTAATTCTAACCCTAACCCAAACCCTAAACCTCACCCTAACCCTAACCCTAACCCTCATCCTCACCCTCACCGTAACCATAACCCTAAACCTAACCCTAACAATAACCCTAAACCTGTTCCGAACCCTCAGCCTAACCATAACTCTCACCCTAACCCAAACCATCACCCTATTAACTTACCCTCACCCTAACACTAACCCTAACCCTAACAATAACCCTCACACTAATCCAAGCCCTAACCCTAACCCTAAATCTCAACCTAACCCAGACCATCACCCTAACCCTAAAAATAACCCTAAAAATAACCCTCACCCTAACCCCCCCTTAAAGTTATATCTAACCCTCAACCTCACCCTCACACTCACCCTAACCCCATACCTAAACCCCACCCTAACCCTAACCCTAACCCTCACCCTCATGCTCAGCCTAAGCCTAAGCCTAATCTTAACCCTAACCCTAACCCTCACCAAAACCCCAACACTAACACAAACCCTAACTCTAACCCTAAACCTCATCCTCACCCTAACCTTAACACTAACCCTAACCCTAAACCTAAGCCTCACCCTAACCCTAACCCTCACCCTCACCCTCACCCTCACCGTAACTGTAACCCTAACCCTAAACCTAACAATAACCCTAACCCTAACCCTAAACTTGATCCTAACCATAACCTTCATCCTAACCCTAACCCTCACCCTAAAACTTACCCTCATCCTAACACTAACCCTAACCCTAACACAAACCCTCACACTAAACCTAACCCTCACACTAACCCAAAACCTCACCCTAACCCTAAACCTCACCCTGAAACTAGCCCTCAACCAAACCCTAACCCTCATCCTCAACCTAAAAGTCACACTAACCATAACACGAATCCTCAATCTAACCCTCATCCTCACCCTAACCGTAACCCTCACCTTTGCCTTAAACCGCACGCTCAACCTAACGCTCACCTTTACCCTTACCGTGACCCCGAACCTCACCCTCACCCTAACCCTAATCCTCATCCTATCACTCACCCTAATGGTAACCCAAACCATCACCTTAATCCTAACCCTCACCCTCACCCTCAGCCTCAACCTAACCTTAAGCCTAAGCCTAACCCTAACCCTAACCCTCACCCTCAACCTAGCCCTCACCCTAACCCTAATCCTAAACCTAACCCTCCTCCTAACACTTAACCTAACCATAACCCTAACCATCTTTCTAAACCTAATCCTCATCCCCACCAATACTCTCAGCCTAACCCTAAGCCTAAGCCGAACCCTAACCCTAACCCTCACACTAACCCTCACTGTAAACCTTATCCTAAAACTAACCTTAATCCTAACATTATACCTCAACCTAACCCTCACCCTAACCCTAACCGTAACACTAACCCTAACCCTAACCCTCCCCCTGACCATAACTCTAACCCTAAAACATACCCTCACCCTATCCATAACCCTTACCCTAAACCTCACCCTGACCCTGATCCTAACCCTCACCGTCACCCTCACCCTCACTGTAACTCTAACCCTATCCCTAATACTAACCCTCAACCTCACCCTAACCCTAACCCTAACCCTAACTCTCACTCTTACCATAACACTAACCCTAAACCTAACCCTAAACCTCACCCTAATGCTAACCCTAACCCTCACCCTCACTCTAACCCTCATCCTAACCCTAATGCTAACCCTAAACCTCAACTTCACCGTCATGCTCGCACTAAGCCTAAGCCTAAGCCAAAGATTAACCCTGACCCTGACCCCCACCCTAACCCTAACCCTAACCGTAACACTAACCCTAACACTAACCCTCACACTAACCCTCACCCTAATGCTAATTCTAAACCTAAACCTCACCCTCACACTAACCCTAACCCTCACCCTCACCCTCACCCTCTGCCTAATATTAAACCTAAACCTAAACCTAACCCTAACCCTAACAAGAAGAGTAACCCTCACCCTAACCGTCACCGTAACCCTAACCCTAACACTCACACTCACCATACCCATAACCAAACCCTAAGCCTAAGCCTAACCCTCACCCTAACCCTCACTCTAATCCTAACCCCAACACTCACCTTAACCATAACCCTCACCCTCACCCTAACTCTAATCCTAACCCTAACCCTAACTTTAACCCTCCCCTTAACTCTCACCCTAATGCTAACCTTAAAAGGAACACTAACCCTAACCCTCAACCTAACCCTCACCCTAATCCTAACTCTAACCTAAACCTCACCCTTACCCCAAACCCAACTCTAACATTAACCCAAACCCTAAACCTCACTCTAACCCTAACCCGAACCCTCATCCTCACCCTCACCGTAAACGCAACCCTAAACCTAACAATAAGAATAACCTTAACCATATTCCTAACCCTCAACCTAACATTTACCCTCACCCTAACACTAACCCTAAACTTCACCCTAACCCTCTCCCTAACCCTATATGTAACACTCAACCTCACACTCACCCTAAACTTAACCCTATACCCCACATTAACCCTAACCCTAACAATCACCCTTGTGCTCGGCCTAAGCCTAAGCCTAAGACTAAGCCTAACACTAACCCTAAACATCACCCTAACCCCAACAATAACACTAAACCTAACTCTAACCCTAAACCTCACCCTCACCCTAACCCTAATTCTAACCCTAACCCTAAACCTAAACCTCATCCTAACCCTAACCCTCACCCTCACCCTCACCCTCACCGTAACCGTAACCCTAACCCTAACCCTCACCGTAACCCTAACCCTCACCCTAACACTTACCCTCACCCTAACACTAACACTCACCCTAACACTAACCCTCATACTAACCCTAACCATCACCCTAACCCTAAACTTCACCCTAACCCTAACCCTCAAACTCAACCTAGCCCTCAACCTAACACTAACCCTCATCCTCACCCTAAACCTCACACTAACCCTAACAGTAATCCTCAATCTAATGCTCACCCTCACCCTAACCCTAACACTCACCCTTACCGTAAACCTCACCCTCAGCCTAACACTCGCCTTTACCCTTACCATCACCCTCACACTAACCCTCAACATAAAACTAATCCTCATCACAACCCTAACCCTAACGGTAACCCCAACCATCACCCTAACCCTAACCCTCACCCTCACCCTCAGCCTCAGCCTAAACCTAAGCCTAAGCCTTGGCCTAACCCAAAAACCTCACCCTCACCCTAACCCTAACCCTCTTCCTAAACCTTAACATAACCATAAACCTACCCATCTTTCTAAACCTAATCCTCATCCCCACCCATACCCTCAGCCTAACCCTGAACCTAATCCGAACCCTAACCTTAACCCTCACACTCACCCTCACCAAAAACCTAATCCTAAACCTAAACCTAACCCTAATATTAAAACTCAGTCAAACACTCACCCTAACCCTAACCCTAAAGCTAAACCTAATGCTCACCCTAACCCTCCCACTAACCCTAACTCTAACCCTAAACGTCACCCTCACCCTAACCATAACCCTAACCCTAAACCTCACCCTAAACCTGATCCTTACCCTCACCCTCACCCTCACCCTCACTGTAACTCTAACCCTAACCCTACTCCTAACCCTCACCCTCACCCTAATCATAACCCTAACCCTCACCCTTAACCTAACCCTCACACTCACCGTAACCCTAACCCAAACCCTAAACCTCAACATAACCCTAACAATAACCCTCAACCTCACCCTAGCACTCACCCTAAACCTAATTGTATCCTTAAACCTCATCCAAAACCTCACCCTAACCCTAAACCTAACCCTCAACCTAACTCTAAACCTAATTCTAACCCTCACCCTAACCCTAACCTTGACCCCAACGTAACCCTAACCCTAACTCTCACCCTAAACCTAAACCTCATCCTAACCCTAACCCTCACCCTCACCCTAACCCTAACACTAATCCTAACCTTAAACCTCACCCTATACCTCACCCTAACCCTAACTCTAACCCTAAACCTGACCCTCACCCTAACCCTCACGTTAACCCTAAAACTCACCCTCACCCAACCTTCACCCTAACCCTAATCCGAACTTAACCCTGATCCTAACCCTCACCCTAACCCTAAACCTAACCATCAACCTAACCCTAAACCTCACCCCTAACCTCACCCTTAGTCTAACCCTAAGCCTAACCCTAAACCTAACCCTAACCCACACACTCACCCTCAACCTAACCCTAACCCTAACCCTCACCCTAACCCTAACCCTCATCCTCAACCTCACCCTTAGCCTAACCCTAAGCCTAACACTAAACCTAAACCTAACACACACCTTCACCCTCACCCTAATGTAAATCCTAACCCTAACCCTAACCCTCACCCTCACCCTAGCCTTCACCCTAACCCGAATCCTAAACCTAACTCAAACTCTAACCATAACCCTAACCCTAAACCTCACCCTAAACCTAACCCTTACCCTCAACCTCACTGTAAGGGTAACCCTAATCCTAACCCTACCAATAACCGTAAACTTAACTCTTACCCTCACCCTAACCATAACAATCACCCTAAACCTAACCCTCATACTAACACTTACCCTCAACCTTATCTTAACCCTAAGCCTCAGCCTAATCCTGACCTTTATGCTTACCATCACCCTCACCGTAACCCTCACCCTAGTCCTAACCCTAATCCTTACCCTCACCTGCACCCTCACCCTCACCGTAACTCTAACCCTAACCCTATCAATAACACTAAACCTAACCCGAACCATCACCCTAAACCTAATCCTAACCCTCACCCTCATGCTCAGACTAAGCCTAAGCCTAACCCTAAACCTAACTCTCAACCTAACCCTATCCCTAAACCTAACCCTAACTCTAACCCTAAATCTCACTCTCACCCTAACACTAATTCTAACCCTAACCCTAACGGAAACCTCATCCTAACCTTAACCCTAAGACTCACCTTCACCCTCAGCCTAAACCTATGCTTAACATTAACCCTAAATGTAACCCTCACACTCACCCTCACCCTAAACCTAACTCTAACCCTAAACCTCACCATCACCCTAACCCTAAATCTAATACTAAACCTCACCCTAACCCTAACCCTAATCTCACCCCAAACCTAACCCTCACCCTCACCCTCAGACTAAACCTAAGGATAACCATAACCCTAAACCTAACCCTCACACTCACCCTAACCCTAAACCTAATCCTAATTCTAACCCTAGCCCTAAACCTCACCCTCACCCCAACCCTCACCCTAATCCTAAATCTAACCCTGAAACTAACCCTCACACACAGTCTCTCCCTAACCCTATTTCTAACACTAAACCTCACCCACACCATAACCCTAACGCTAACCCTAACCCTAAACCTAACACTAACCCTAACCACAAACCTCAACCTAACCCTCAGCCTAACCCTAACTCTATCCCTAATCCTCACCCTCAACCTAACCTTCACTCTAACCCTAACCCAAACACTAAACCTCACCCTAACCCTAAACCTAACCCTCACACTCACCCACACCGTAACCGTAACCCTAAACCTAACCCTAACAATAACCCTAAAGCTAATCCTAACCCTCAACCTAACCATAACCCTCACCCTAACCCAAACCCTTGCCCTAACACTTACCCGCACCCTAACACTAACCCTAACCCTAACACTAACCCTCACACTAACCATAACCCTAACCATTAGACTAAACCTCAACCTAACCCTCACCCTCACCCTAACCCTAACACTAAACCTATTCCTAAACCTTGTCCTAACCCTCCCCCTAACCTAAACCTCACGCTAACCCTAACCCTAAGCCTAAGCCTAACACTAAACCTAACCCTAACCTTAAACATAACCTTAATCCACAGCCTGACCCTCACCCTAACCCAAACACTAACCCTAACCCACACCGTCATCCTCAGCCTAACCCTAAACCTAACCCTAACCCTAACCCTAACCATCACCTTAAACCTAACCGTAAACCTAACACTAAACCTGAACCAAAACCTAATCCTCAGCATTACCAATACCCTAACCCAAACCCTAACCCAAACCCTCACCCTAACACTAAGCCTGACCCTAAACCTAACCCTCACACTCACCCTCACCCTAACCCTAATCCTAATCCTAATGGTATCCCTAAACCTTACCCTCACTTTAACCCTCATGCTAGCCCTCAACCTAACCCTAATAATAACCCTAAAACTTATCCTAACCCTCAACATAACCCTAACCCTCACCCTAACCCTCACCCTAACCCTAACACTAACACTAACCCAAACCCTAACCCTCAACCTCAACCTCATCCTAACCCTAACTCTAACCCTAAATCTCCTCCTCCCCATAACCCTAACCTTCACGCTCATCGAAAAAGTAACCGTAACCCTAACCCTAACAATAACCCTAACCCTAACCCTCACCCTAAGCATAATCCTCACCATAACCCTAACCCTCACCCTAACACTTACCCTCACCCTAACCCTAACCATAACCCTAACACTAGCCCTCACACTAACCCTAACCCTCACCCCAATCCTAAACCTCACCCTAACCCTAAACCTCAACCTCACCCTAGCCCTCACCCTAACCCTAATTCTAACCCTCACCCTCAACCTAGCCTTCAACCTAACCCTAACCCTCATTCTCACCCTAGCCCTCACCCTAACCCTAATTCTAACCCTCATGCTCACCCTAACCCTAACCCTCATCCTCACCCTAAACCTCACACTAACCCTAAACCTAATCCTCAATCTAACCCTCACCCTAACCCTAACCCTAACCCTTACCCTAACCCTAAACCTAGCCCTAACACTCGCCCTTATCTTAACCCTCAACCTCAGCCTAAACCTCAACTTTACCCTTACCATCATCTTCAACCAAAACCTCACCCTAACCCTAAACCTCATCCTAACCAACACCATAAACTTAAACTTAACCATCACCCTAACCCTAACCCTCAACCTCAACCTCACACTCAGCCTAAGCCTAAGCCTAAACCTAACCCTAAACTTTATCCTAAACCTCACACTGACCTTCAAAGTAACCCTAACCATCACCATCACCAAAATCCTTACCCTAACCATCAATCTAACCCTAAACTTAACCCAATCCCTAACTCTCAACCTAACCTTAACCCTCACCCTAACCCGAACCTTCACCCGAACTCTCACCCTCAGCCCAACCCTAAGCCTATGCCTAACCATAACCCTAAACATTACCCTCAACCTAACCATCACCATAACACTAACCCTAATCCTAACACTAAACCTCACCCTAAACCTAACCTTAATCCTAATCCTAACCCTAACCCTAACCCTCACCCTCACCCTAACCCTCACCTTAACCCTAACCCTAACACTAACCCTATCCCTCACCTCAGTCTCATCCTAACTCTAACTGTAACCGTAAACCTCATCCTCATCCTAACACTCACCCTAAACCTAAACCTCATGTAACCCTAAACCTAAACCTTACCCTAGACCTAGCCTTCACCCTAACCCTAACCCTAACCCTAACCCTAATCCTAACCCTCCCCCTAACCCTAACCCTAAACCTCACCCTAACCCTCACCCTAACGTTAATCCTCACCCTCAACCTCACCCTCAGCCTAACCCTAAACCTAACCCTAACACACATACTCACCCTCACGTTTACCCTAATACTAATCCTAACCCTAACCATAACCCTCACCCTAACCCTAACCCTCACCTTAACCCTAACCCTAACATTAACCCTAACCCTAAACCACACCCTCAGCCTCACACTAACCCTAACCCTAAACCTAAACCTCACCGTCACCCTCACCCTAACCCTCACCCTCACCCTAGCGCTCATCCAAACCCTAATCCTAACCCTAAACTCATCCTAAACCTCCCCCTAACCCTATGACTAACCCTCACCCTAACCCTAACTTTGTCACCCTCAACCTCACCCTCAGCCTAAGCCTAAGCCTAACCCTAAACCTAACCCTAACACACACACTCACCCTCAGCCTAACCCTAAGTGTATACCTAAAACTAACCCTAACTCTCACCCTCAGCCTCACCCTAATCCTAATTCTATCCCTAAACCTCACCCTCACCCTACCCCTAATGCTAAATCTTAACCCTTACCCGAACCCTAACCCAAACCCTCCCCCTAACTCTCACCCTAACCCTAACACTAACACTAACGCTAACTCTAACCTTAACACTAAACCTCAACCTAACCCTAACCCTAACCCTATCCCTCACCCTAACCCTCACCCTCACACTCAGCCTAACCTTAAGCCTAACCCTAATCCTAACCCTAACCCTCACACTCACCCTCTCCCTAACCCTAATCCTAATCCTAACCCTAACCCTATCCCTCACCCTCACACTAACACTCACCCGAACCCTAACACTAACACTAACCCTAACCATAACCCTCACTATCAACCTCACCCTCAGCCTAACCCTAAGCCTAACACTAAACCTAACACTCACACACACACTCACCCTCACCCTAACCCTAATCCTAAACCTAAATGTAACCATAAACCTCCGCCTAACTCTCACCCTAACGCTAACCCTAACACTAACCCTAACCCTCAACCAAACCCTCAACCTAACCCTAGCTCTAACCCTAAACCTCACCCTCACCCTAAACCTAACTCTAACCCTAACCCAAACCCGAAACCTCACCCTAAGCCTAACCCTAAACCTCATCCTCACCTTCACCCTAACCCTAACTCTAACAATAATGCTAACCCTATTTCTCACCCTAACCCTAACCCTAAACCTCACCTTCACCTTCACCCTCACAGTAACCGTAACCCTAAACCTAGCAATAAACCTTACCCTAACCCTAAACATCACCCTAACCATAACCCTCACCCTAACCCTAAAACTCACCCTAAAACATACCCTCAAACTAACACTAACCCTCACACTAACCCTAACCCTAACTATAACCCTAAACCTCACCCTAACACTAACCCTAACCCTAACATTCACCCTAACCCTAAATCTAACCCTAACCCTCACCCTAACCATAAATCTCATCCTCATCATAAACCTCACACTAACCCTAACCCTAATCCTAAATCTAACCCTCACCCTCACAATAACCATAACCCTAACCCTTAACCTAACCCTCAGCCTACCCTTAACCCTCACCCTTACAGTAACCCTCACCCTCAGCCTAACACTCACCTTTAACCTTAACGACACCCGCAACCTAACCCTCACCCTAAGCCTAAACTTAACCGAAACCTAACTCTCACCATAACCTTAAACCTAACCCTCACCTTAACCCTAAACCTCACCCTCACCCTCACCCTCAGCCTAACCCTAAGCCTAACCCTAAACCTAACCCTAATCCTCACACTGACCCTCTCCCTAACCCCAATCCTAATCCTAACCCTAAACCTAACACACACCCTCACCCTAACCATCACCCTAAACCTAACCCTAACACTAACCCGAACCCTTACCCTAACCCTCACCCTAACCCTATATCTAACCGTAAACTACAAACTCACAGTGACCCTAACCCTAACCCTAACCCTAAACCTCACCCTAACCCTAACCCTAAACCTCACCCTCACCCTAGCTCTCACCCTAACCCTAATCCTAAACCTAACCCACATCCTAACCCTCAATCTAACCCTAAACCTAACCCTCACCCTAACCCTAAACCTCACACTCAACCTAACCCTCAGGCTAACCCTAAGACTAACCCTAAACCTAACCATAACCCACACACTCACCCTCACCCTAACACTAACTATAACCCTAACCCTAAATTTAAACCGAACCCTAACACTCACACTAACCTTAACCCTAACCGTCATCCTAACACACAACCTAACCCTATGCATATCCATCAACCTAATCCCAACCCTCACCCTCAGCCTAACCCTCAGCCTAAGCATAACTCTAGCCCTAACCCTCAACCTCACCCTAAACCTAATCCTAACCCTAACCTTCATCCTAACCCTCACCATAACCCTAACCCTAACCATCATCCAAAACCTATTCCTCACCTCCACACTCACCCTCAGCCTAACCCTAAGCCTAAGCCTAAACCTAACCATAACCCTCACCCTCAGCCTTACCCTCACCCTAACTCAAATCCTAACCCTAACCCTAAACCTAACATACCCTCACAGTAACCCTAATCCTAACCCTAAACCTAACCCTAACCCTAACTCTAACCCTCACCCTCACCCTAGCCCTAACCCTAACCCTAATTCTAACCCTCCCCCTCAACTTAACCCTAAACCTTAACCTAACCCTTAACCCTAAACTCACACTCACCATAACAATTACCCTAATCCTAAACCTAACATTAAGGCTAACCCTCACCCTCACCCTAATCCTCACCGTAACCCTAACTCTAACACTAACCTTAACCCCAACCCACACAATCAGCCTCACCCTAAACCTAACTCTAACCATAAACCTCAATCTCACCTTAAGCCTAACCCTAACCTTAACCCTCAAACTAACCCTAAAGCTCACCCTCACTGTAACCCTTACCCTAACTCTCACCTTAACCCTTAACTTAACCCGAACCCTAACTCTCACCCTAACTCTAACCCTAAACCTCACCCTAACCCTAAGCCTCACACTCACCCTCAGCCTAACAGTAACCCCAACCCTAACCCTCACACTCACCCTAACCTTAACCCTAATCCTAATAGTAAACTTAACCCTAACCCTCACCCTCACCCTAACCATCACCTTAAGCCTAACCCTAACATTAATCGTAACCAAAACCCTTACCCTAAACCTCACCCTAACACTAACCCTACCCATCCCCCTCACCCTAGCCCTCAACCTAACACTAACCCTCATCCTCACCCTAAACCTCACACTAACCCTAACACTAATCCTCAATCTAAACCTCAACCTCACACTAAACATAACCCTAAACCTCACCATAACCCTAACCAGCACCCTTACCGTAACCCTCATCCTCAGCCTTAACCCTCACGTTTAAACTTACCTTCACTCCCACCCTAACCCTCACCCAAACCCTAACCGTAACCCTAACCCTAACTCTACCCCTAAACCTCACCATCAGGCTAACCCTAACTCTAATCCTAACCCTAACACTAAACCTCACCCTAACTCTAATCCTAACCCTAACACTAAACCTCACCCTAACCCTAAACCTAACCCTCACCCTCAACCTCATCCTCAGTGTAACCCTAAGCCTAAGCCTAACCCTTACCCTAACCCTCACCCTCACCCTAGCCTCACCCTAAACTGAATCCTAACCCTAACCCTCACACTAAACCTAAACCTAACCATCACCATAACCCTAATTCTCACCCCCCCTCACCCTAAGCCTAAGCCTAACCCTAACCATCACACTCACCCTCACCCTAACCCTAATCCTAACCATAACCCTAACCCTAACCCTAAACCTCAACCTAACCCTCACCCTAACCTTAAGCCTAACACTGAACCTAACCCTAAACCTCGTCCTAACCCAACAAGTAAACCTAAATCTAACCCTAAACCTCATCCTCACCCTAACCCTAATACTAACCCTAACCCTAACAATATCACTAATCCTAACGAGAAACAGAACCCTAATGCTAAACCTAACCCTAATTCTAACAATCACCCTCACGCTAACACTAATCCTAACCCGAACCCTCAACCTAACCCTAACCCTCACCCTCACTGTAACCCTAAACCTCATCCTAACCCTCACCCTAACCCTGACCCTAAACCTAAACCTTACCCTAAAACTAACCCTAACCCTTAACCTCACCCTAGCCCTCACTCTAACCCTAATCCTTACCCTAATGCTCACCCTAACCCTAAACTTAACCGAACCCTAACTCTCACCCTACCCCTATCCCTAAGCCTCACCCTAACCCTAACACTCACACTCACCCTCAACCTCAGCCTAAACTTACGGCTAAGCCTAACCCTAACCCTAACTGTCACACTCACACTAACCCATATCCTAATCCTAATCCTAACCCTAAGCCTTAACCTCACCCTATCCCTAACCCTAACCCTAACCCTAACTCTCTCCCTAACCCTAAACCTAACCCTCACCCTAACCCTAACACTCACCCTCACCCTCATCCTCAGCCTAACCTTAAGCTTAAGCTTAACCCAAACTCTAAACCTCAGCCTCACCCTAACCCTAACCCTCACCCTAAAGCTTACCCTAAACCTAACGCTAAACTTCACCCCCACCCTAGCCCTCACCCTAACCCTAATCCTATCCCTTACACTAACACTAACCCTTACCCTCCCTCTAAATCTCACCCTCAGCCTAATCCTCACGTTTACCCTTACCTTCACCCCCACCCTAACCCTCACCCTAACCCTAACCCTAACCCTAACCCTAACTCTACCCCTAAACCTCACCCTCAGGCTAACCTTAACTCTAATCCTATCCCTAACACTAAACCACACCCTAACCCTAACCCTAACCCTCACCCTCACCCTAGCCTCACCCTAAACCGAATCCTAACCCTAACCCTCATCCTAACCCTCACATTAACCTAAACCTAACCATCACCATAACCCTAATTCTCACCCCCTGCACTCTCAGCCTAACCCTACGCCTAAGCCTAACCCTAACCATCACACTCACCCTCACCCTAACCCTAATCCTAACCCTAACCCTAACTTTAACCCTAAAACTCAACCTAACCCTCACCCTAACCTTAAGCTTAACAGTAACCCTAACACTAACCCTCGTCCTAACCCAACAACTAACCCTAAATCTAACCCTAAACCTCAAATTCACCCTAACCCTAATACTAATCCTAACCCTAACAATATCACTAATCCTAAAGATAAACATAACCCTATTGCTAAACCTAAACCAAATTCGAACTATCACACTCACCCTAACCCTAATCCTAACCCTAACCCTCACGCTAATTCTATCCCTAAACCTAAACCTTACCCTAACACTAACCCTAACCCTCAGCCTCACCCTAGCCCTCACCCTAAACCGAATCCTGACCCTAATGCTCACCCTAACCCTAAATTTAACGGAACCCTAACTCTCACCTTAACCCTAACCCTAAGCTGCACCCTAACCCTAGCCCTCACCCTCTCCCTCACCCTCAGCCGAAACCTAAGGCTAAGCCTAAACCTAACCCTAACTGTCACACTAACCCTAACCCATATCATAATCCTAATCCTAACCCTAAGCCTTAACCTCACCCTCACCCTAAACCTCACCCTAATCCTAACGCTCATGCTCACCCTAACCCTAACCCTCACCCTCAACGTCACCCTCAGCCTAACCCTAAGCCTAAGCTTAACCCTAACTCTAAATCTTAGCCTCACCCTAACCCTAACCCTAACCCTAAAGCTTCCGATAAACCTAAACCTAAATCTCACCCTCACCCTAGCCCTCACCCTAACCCTAATCCTAACCTTAACCCTCATCCTAACCCTCCTCAAAACCCTAAAACATTCCCTCAACCTAAACCTAACCCTCACCCACATCCTCATCCTTTGCCTAACCCTAACCCTAACCCTGACCTCAACCTAACCCTCCACCTAAACCAAATCCTCAACCTCACCCTAATCCTAACCCTCATCCTCAAACTCACCTTCACCCTAAACCTAACACTAACCCTAAAGCTAACCCTCAATCTCAGCCTCACCCAAACCCTAACTCTAACCCTAAACCTCACCCTCTCACTTAACCTAACCTTATCCCGAGCCCAAAACTTCACCATAACCCTAACACTAAACCTCACCCTCACCTTAGACCTTACACCAAACCTAATCCTAACCCTAACCCTAATCCTATCCCTTACTCTAACACTAACCCTTACCCTCCCTCTAAATCTCAACCTAACCCTAACCCTAACACTAACCCTAACCCTAAGCCTCAACCTAACCCTCACCCTAACCCTGACTCTAACCCTAAACCTCACCCTCACTCTAACCCTAACACAGACCCTAAACCTCACGCTAACCTTAACTCTAACCCTCACCCTCAGCCTCACTCTTGCCCTCACCCTAACCCTAATCCTAACTCTAACCCTAACCCTAACCCTAACCCTAAACCTCACCCTAACACTAACCCTAACCCTCACCCTCAACCTAGCCCTCAACCTAACCCTAATCCTAACCCTAATCCTCACTCTAACCCTCATCCTAACTCTAACCCTAAACCTCACCCTAACCCTAACCCTAACCCTAACCCTCAAACTAACCCTAACACTCATGCACAATTTAAGCCTAACCCTAAACTTCACCCTAAACCAAAAATAAACGGAACCCTAACTCTCACCCTAACCCTAACCCTAACCCATACACTAACCCTAACCCTCACCCTCACTCTCAGTGTAATCCTAAACCTAATCCTAACCCTAACCGTAACCCTCACACTCACACTAACCCTTACCCTAATCCTAACCCTAACCCTAATCCTAACCCTCACCCTCAACCTCAGCCTCACCTTAACCGTAACTCTAACCCTAAACCTCATCCTCAACCTAACCCTAACCCTAACCCTAGCCCTCACCCTAACCCTAATCCTAACCCTAACCCTCATCCTAACCTTCCCCATAACCCTAACCCTAACCTTCACCCTAACCCTAACCCTCACCCTCACATTCACCCTCAGCCTAATCCTAAGCCTAAACCTAAGCCTACCCCTAAACCTAACCCTAACCCTCACAGTCACCATCAACCTCACCCTCACTGTAACTCTAACCCTAACCTTAACCCTCACCCTAACCCTAACCCTAAACCTCCCCCTAACCCTAACCCTCCCCCTAACTCTATATCTAACCCTAAACCACAGCCTCACCCTAACCCTAACACTAATCCTAACCCTAACCCTCACCCGAACCCTCTCCCTAACCCTATATCAAACCCTAAACCTCAACCTCACCCTAACTGTAAACCTAACCCTAACCCTATACCCCATCAAAACCCTAAACCTAACACTCACCCGCACCCTCACCCTCACTGTAACTCTAAACCTAACCCTAACAATGACACTAACCCTAAAATGAAACATCTCCCTAACCGTAATCCTCACCCCCAAACTCACCCTCTGCCTAACCCTAACCCTAAGCCTAACCCTCACCCTAACCATTACACTCACCCTCATCCTAACTCTAATCCTAAAACTAACCCTATCCCTAAACCTCAACCTAACCCTAACCCTCACCCTAACCCTAACACTAACGCTAACCCTAAACCTCCCCCTAACCCTCCCCCTAACCCTATCTGTAACGCTAAATCTCACCCTCAACCTAACCCTAAACCTAACCCTAAACCTCACCCTAACCCTAACCCTCAACCTTAACATAAGTCTAACCCTACCCCTAACAATAACACTTACCATAACCCTAACCCTAAACATAACCCTCAACCTCAGCCTCACCCTCACTACAAACTTAACCCTCACCATAACACTAACAATAACCCTAACCCTAACCCTAAACCTAACTCTAATCCTTACCCCCACCCTCACCCTCCGCCTAAACCTAACCCTAACCCTAAACCTAACCCTCACCGTAACCCTAACACAAACCCTAACACTGACACTAACCCTAACCCTAAACCAAACTCTAAACCTAACACTAAACCTAACCCTAATCCTCAGCCTCACCCTCATCCTAACCCAAACCCTAACCCTAACCATCACCCTAAACCTAAGCCTAACCCTAATCCTTACCCCTCACCCTAAACCTAATCCTAACACTAACCCTCACCTTAACCCTAACCCTAATCCTCACCCTCATGCTCGGCCTAAGCCTAAGCCTAAACCTAAGCCTAACCCTAACCCTAACCCTAACCCTCACCCTATCCCTAACCCTAACACTACCCCTAACTCTAACCCTAAACCTCACCCTCACCCTAAACCTAACTCTGATCATAACACAAACCTAACCCTCATACTAACCCTAACCCTCACCCTCACCTTCACCATAACCCTAACTGTAACCCTAAACCTAACAAAAACCCTAAACCTAACCCTAACCCTCACCCTACTCATAAACCTCACCCTAACCTTAACCCTCACCTAACATTTACCCTCACCCTAACACTAACCCTAAGACTAACACTAACGCTCAAACTAACCCTAACCATCACACTAACCCTAAAACTCACCCTAACATAAACCCTAACAATCACCCTAAACCTAAACCTTACCCTAACCCTAAACCTCACCCTCATCCTCACCTTCAGTGTAACCCTAAGCCTAACCCTAAACCTAACCCTCACACACACCCTAACCCTTACCCTAATCCTAATCCTAACCCTATCCCTAACCCTCACCCTCAGCCTCACCTTAACCCTAATTCTAACCCTAAACCTCACCCTCAACCTAACCCTAAAGTTAACCCTAACACTAAAACTCATCCTCATCCTAACCCTAAACCTCACACTCACCCTAACCCTAATCCTATCCCTAACCCTCGTGCTAACCTTCCTCATAACCCTAATCATAACCCTTACCTTAACACTAACCCTCACCCTCACCCTCAGCCTAACCCTAAGCCTAACCCTACGCCTAACCCTAAACCTAAAAGTAATCCTCACACTCATTCGCACCCTCACCCTCACTGTAACTCTAACCCTAACCCTAACCCTAAACCTCACCCTAATCCTAACCGTAACCCTTCCCCTAAACCTATATCTAACCGTAAACCTCACCCTCACCCTAACCCTAAAACTAACCCTAAACCTAACCCTCACGCTAACCACCTCCATAACCCTATATGTAACCCTAAACCTCACCCTCACCCTAACAGTAACCCTAACCATAACTCTAAACCCCACCCTAACCCTAAACCTAAACCTCAACCGCACCCTCAGCTTCACCATAACTCTAACAATAACCCTAACAATAACACTAACCCTAACCCGGACCATCACCCTAACCCTAATCCTCACCCCCAACCTCACCCTCTGCCTAAGCCTAAGTCTAAGCCTAACCCTCACCCTAACCTTTACACTCACCCTCATTGTAACTCTAATCCTAAACCTAACCCTATACCTAACCCTCAACCTCACCCTAACCCTAACACTAACGCTAACCCAAACCTCAACCTAAACCTCCCCCTAAACCTATCTGTAACCCTAAACCTCACCCTCAACCTAAACCTAACCTTAACCCTAACCCTAAACCTCAGCCTAACCCTAACCCTCACCCTCACCCTCAACCTCAACATAAGTCTAACCCTAACCCTAACAATAACACTAACCCTAACCCTAACCATATGCATAACCCTCACCGTCAGCATCACCCTCACTGGAAACTTGAACTTAATCATAACACTAACATTAACCCTAACCCTAACCCTAACTCTAATCCTCACCCCCACCGTCACCCTCAGCCTAACCCTAACCCTAACCCCAACTCTAATCCTAACCCCCACTGTAACCCTAAAACTAACCCTAACACTAACACTAACCCTAAACCAAACCCTAACCCTAACCCTAAAATTAAACCTAACCCTAACCCTAACCGTAAACTTAACCTGAAACCTAACTCTCACCCTAACCCTAAAACTAACCCTCACCCTAACCCTAACCCTCATCCTCACACTCACCCTCATCCTAACCCTAAGCCTAAACCTAACCGTAACCCTAACCCTCACACACACCCTAACCTTTCCCTTAATCCTAATCCTAACACTAAGCCTAAACCATACCCTCACCCTAACGCTCACTCTAACCCTAACTCTAACACTAACCCTAAACCTAACCCTCAACCTCAGCCTCATCCTAACCCTAACTCTAACCCTAAACCTGCCCCTAACCCTAACTCTAACCATCACCCTAACCCTAATTCTCACCCACACCCTCACCCTCAGCCTAATCCTAAGCCTAAGCCTAACCCTAAACCTAACCCTCACACTCACCCTCACCATAACCCTAATCCTAATCTTAACCCTAACTCTAACCCTAACCCTAAAACTCAACCTAAACCTCACCCTAACCTTAGCACTAACACTAACCATAACCCTATCCCTGGACCTAACCCTGTAACTAACCCTAAATCTAACCCTAAACCTCACCCTCACCCTAACCCTAATCCTAATAATAACCCTAAACCTCACCGAAACCTTAAACCAAACCCTCACCCTCACCATAACTATAACCCTAACCCTAAAAATAACACTAGTCCTAACCCTAAACCTAACCATAACCCTAGTCCTAATGCTAACACTCACCCTCATCCTAAGCCTAATCCTAACACTAACTCTCACCCTAACACTAACCCTCACCCTGACCATAACGCTAACCCTCATCCTAATCCTCATCCTCACCCTAGCCCTCACCCTAACCCTAATCCTAACACTTACTCTCATCAAAACCCTCACCCTAACAATCACCCTAAACCTAATACTCACCCCCACCCTCACCCTCAGCCTGACCCTAAGCCTAAGCCTAACCCTCACACTCCCCCTTACAATAACCCTAAACCTAACCCTAACACTAACCATAACCCTAAACTTCAAAGTAACCCTCACCTAACCTTAACCGTAACACTTACTCTAACCCTGGACCTAAGCGTCCACCTAACGCTAAATCTAACCCTAAAACTCACCCTCACACTAACACAAGTCCTAACCCTTACCCTCATCCTAACCCTAATCCTCACCCTAAAGTTAACCCTAACCCTCATGCTAACCCTCACCCTAACATTAACCCTAACACTAAACCTTACCCTAACACTAACCCTAATCCTCAACCTCACCCTCGCCTCAACCTTACCCTAATCATAACCCTAATCCTCATCCTAACCCTCACCCTAACCCTAACTTTAACCCTAATCCTTAGCCTAAATCTAACCCTCACCCTAACCCTAAACTTAACCGAACACTAACTCTCACCCTAAGAGTAAACCTAAACTCACCCTCACCCTCACCCTCAGCCTAATCCTAAGCCTCAGCCTAAACCTAACCCTAACCCTCACACTCACCCTAACCCTTACCCTAAACCTAATCCTAACACTAAGCATAACCCTCACACTCAGTCTAACCCTCACCGTAACCCGAAGTCTAACACTAAACCTAACCCTAAACCTCAAGATCAGACTCACCCTTACCCTAAGTCTAACCCTAAACCTCACCCTCAGCCTAACCCTAAGCCTAACCTTAAACCTAACCCAAACACACACACTCACCATCACGCTAACCCTAATTCTAACCCTAACCCTAACCCTAAACTTCAACCTAACCCTCACCCTTACTATAAACCTAAACCTCACCCTCACCCTAAACCTAACTCTACCCCTAACCCAAACCATAAACCTCACCCTAACCCTAACCCTAACCCTCAACCTCACCCTCAACATAACCATAAACCTAAACCTGTCCCAAACAATAACCCGAACCCTAATCCTAACCCTCAACCTAACCATGACCCTCACCCTAACGCAAACCCTCACCCTAACATTTACCCTCACCCTAACACTAACCCTAACCCTAACACTAACCCTAACACTAACCCTTACACTAACCCTAACCCTAAATTCACCCTAACCTTAACACTTACTCTAACCCTCAACCAAAACATAAACCTCACGCTCCACGTAACCCTAACCGTAACCCACACCCTAAACCTAAACTTAACTTGAACCCTAACTCTCACCCTAACCCTAATCCTAACCCTAACCCTCACCCTCACCCTCACCATCAGCGTAACCCTAAGCCTAAACCTAACCCTAACCCTAACCCTCACACTCAACCTAGCCCTTACCCTAATCCTTATCCTTACCCTAACGCTAAGCCTCATCCTCAGTCTCAATTTAACCCTAACTCTAACCCTAATCCTAACCCTAACTCTCCTCCTAACCCTCCCCATAACCCTAACCCTAAACCTCACCATACCCCTAACCCTCACCCTCATGCTCAGCCTAAACCTAAACCTAAACCTAACCCTAAACCTCACACTCACCCTAATCCTAATCGTAAATATCACCCTCACCCTAACCCTGACCCTCACCCTCACCCTCATCCTAACATTAAGCCTAACCCTAACCCTTACCCTAATCCTCACACTCACCCTAACCCTAAACCTAATCCTACTCCTAACCCTAACCCAAACCCTCACCCTCAACCTAACCCTCATCTTAAGAATAACCTTAACATTAATCCTAACCCTCAACCTCACCCTCAGCCTCACCCTAAACTTAACTCAAACACTGAACCTAACCCTGAACCTAACCCTAACCCTAACCCTATCCCTAAACCTCATCCTAACCCTAACGCTAACCTCACCCTCACCCTCACCCTAACACTAACCCTAACCCTAACACTCACGCTAACTCTAAAACTAACCCTCACAATAACACTAACCATCACCCTAACCCTAAACCCCACCGTAACACTAACCCTAAACCTCACCCTCACTCTAGCCCTCACCCTAACCCTTACCCTCATCTTCAACCTAAACCTCACACTAACCCTAACACTAATCCTCAATCTAACCCTCACCCTCACCCTGACCCTAATGATAAACCTCACCCTAACCCTAACTCTCACCCATACCTTAACCCTCACCCTCACCCTAAAACTCAACTTTACCCTTACGGTCAACACCACCCTAACCCTAACCCTAAACCTCACCCTCACGCTATCAATAACTGTACCCCTAAACCACACCCTCACTCTAACCATAACTCTAACCCTAACCCTAACACTAACCCTCACCCTAACCCTAACACTAAACATCACCCTAACCCTAATCCTCACCCCCACCCTCACACTCAGCCTAAAACTATGCCTAAGCCTAACCCTAACCCTAACCCTAACCCACACCCTCACACTCACCCTCACCATAACTCTAACACTAAGCCTAACAATAACACTAATCCTAACCCTAAACCTAACCCAAACAATAACCATAACCCTAATGCTAACACTCCGCCTCACCCTAACCCTAATCCTAACCCTCTCAGTAACTCTCCCTCTAATCCTATATCTAACCCTCAACCTCATCCTCAACCTAACCCTAAACCTAACCGTAACCATAATCCCCACACTAACCCTAACACTAAACCTCACCCGCAACCTCACTCACAAGGTAAATCAAACCCTAACACTAACAATAACACTAACCCTAACCATCACCCTAACCCTAATCCTCACACCCACCCTCACCCTCAGCCTAACCCTAAGCCTAAGCCTAACCCTCACCCTAACCCTCACACTCAGCCTCACCCTAACCCTAATCCTATACCTAATCCTATCCCTAAACCTCAAACTAAACCTCACCCTCAACCTAACCCTAACCCTAACCCTAAACCTCACCCTCAGGCGAACCCTAACCTTAAATCTAACCCTAGACCTCAACCTCACCCTAACCCCAACCCTAACCCTAACCCTAAACCTCACCCTAACCCTAACACTAAACTTCACCCTCTCCCTAGCCCAAACCCTAACCCTAATCCTAACACTAACCCTAATCCTAACCCTCCCCCTAACCCTAACCCTCACCCTCAACCTCACCCTCAACCTAACCCTGACCCTAACCCTAAACCTAAACCTAACACACACCCTCACCCTAACCCTAATCCTAACCCTTACCCTAATCCTAACCCTAACCCTCCCCCTAACTCTTAACCTAAGCCTAAGCCTAACCCTAACAATAAACCTAAACCTAATCCTAACCCTCACCCTAACCAAAACCCTCACCCTAACCCAAACCCTCATCCTAACACTTACCCTCACCCTAACACTAACCCTAACCCTAACCTCACCAGAACCCTAAACCTAACCCTAACCCTCAACCTAACCCTAAACCTCATGCTCAAGGTAACCCTAAACCTAAACCTCACTCTAATCCTAAGATTAACCTGAACCATAAATATCACCCTAACCTTAAACCTGACACTAACCCTAACCCTCACACTCACCTTAACCCTTACTGTAATCCTAATCCTATCCCTAACCCTAACCCTCACCCTCAGCCTCACCTTACCCTAATTCAAACCCTAAACCTCACACTCTCCCTAACCTATGCATTATCCTAAACCTCACCTTAACCCTTACCCTAATCCTAATCCTAACCCTAACCCTAACACTCACCCTCATCCACACTGTAACATTACGCATAACCCTAACCCTAACCCTAACCCTCAAGCTCACCCTAACCCTTACCCTAATCCTAATCCTAAACCTAACCCTAACCCTCACCCTCAGCCTCACCTTAACCCTACCTCTAACACTAAACCTCATGCTCACCCTAAACCTAAACCTATACCTCACCCTAATACTAACCTCAGCCTCACCCACACCCTCAGCCTAAACCTAACCCTAACCCTCACACTCACCCTAACCCTAACCATAATCCTAATCCTAACCCTAACCCTAACCCTCACCCTCACCCTAACCCTCACCCTAACCTTATCCCTAACACTAACACTAACCCTAACCCTAACCCTCACCCTCATCCTCACCCGAACCCTAATTCTAACCCTAAACCTCACCCTCACCCTCACCCTAACCCTAACCATAACCCTAACCCTCACCCTAACCCTAACCCTAAACCTCACCCTCACCCTAGCCCTTACCATAAACCTAATCCTAAACCTAACCCTCATACTAAGTCACCCTCTAACTCTATCCCTCCCCCTCAACCTCCCACTCTGCCTAACCCTAAGCCTAACCCTAAACCTAACCCTAACACACACAATCAGCCTCACCCTAACCCTAATCCTCACCCCCACCCTCACCTTCAGTCTAACCCTAACAATAACCCTAAACCGCACCCTAACCCTAAACTTCACCCTCACCCTCAACCTAACCGTAATTCTAAGCCTAACCATAACAATAACACAAACCCTAACCCTAACAATAACCCTAACCATAACTCTCTCACTCAGCCTCAGCCTCACCGCAAACTTAACCCTAACCATAACACTAGAAATAAACCTAACACTAAGCCAAACCCTAAGGCTAACTCTAATCCTCAGCCCCACCCTCACCCTCAGCCTAACCCTAAGCCTAAACCTAACCCTAACCCTATACCTCACCCTCAGCTTCACCTTAACCCTACCTCTAACACTAAACCTCATGCTCACCCTAACCCTAAACCTAACCCTAAACCTAAACCTCACCCTAACCCTAACCTCACCCTCACCCTCACCCTCAGCCTAACCCTAAATCTAACCATAACCCTCACACTCACCCTAACCCTAACCGTAATCCTAATCATAAACCTAACCTTAAACCTCACCCTCACCCTAAACCTCATCCTAACCCTAATCGTAAGCCTTACCCTCAACCGAACCCTAACCCTCATCCTCACCTTAATCCTTACCCTAACCCTCACCCTAGCCCTAAACATAACCTGAAACGTAACTCTCAACCTAAAACTAACCCAAACCTAAAACCTCACCCTAAACCTAACGCTAAACCTTACCGTCAACCTAGCCCTCACCCTAACCTTAATCCTAACCTTAACCCTCATCGTAAACCTATCCCTAACCCTTAAGCCAACCCTCATCCTAAACCTAACCCTCAACCTCAACCTCACCCTCAGCCTAACCCTAAGCCTAACGCTAAACCTAACACTAACACACACAATCACCCTCACATTAATCCAAATCCTAACCCTAACCCTCACCCTCACCCTCACCCTCAGTGTAACCAAAAGCCTGACCCTAACACTAACCCTAACCCTCACACTCACCCTAATCCTTACCCTAATCCTAATCCTACCCCTAACCCTAACCCTCACCCTCAGCCTCTCCTTAAACCTAACTCTAATCCTAAAACTCACCCTCACTTTCACCCTATCATTAACCCTAACCCTAAACCTAACCCTAAACCTCACCCTTATCTTAACCCTCACCCTCAGCCTAAAAGTCAACTTTACCCTTACCATCATCCTCAAACTAACCCACACCCTAACCCTAACCTCATCCTAACCCTCACCCTAACCTTAAAATTAACCATCATGCTAACACTAACCCTCACACTCAACCTCATGCTCAGCCTAACCCTAAGCCTAAGCCTAAGACTTACCCTAAACCGCACCCTCTCCCCAGCCCTCACCCTAACCCTAATCCTAACCATCACCCTAACCCTAATCCTCAACCCCACACTCACGCTCAGCCTAACCCTAACCCTAAGCCTAACCGTAAACCGAAACCTCACAGTCACCCTCACCCTAACCTTAATTCTAACCCTAACCCTAACCCTAACCTTAAAACTCAACTTAACCATCACCCTAAACTTAAACCTAACACTAACCCTAACGCTAACCCTCGAACTAACCCTCCCCCTAACCCTAAATCTAAACCTAAACCTCACTCTCACCCTAACCCTAGTCCTAACCCTAACCCTAAACCTCACCCTAAAACTAACCCTAACCCTCACCCTCACCCTCACTGTAACTCTAACCCTAACCCTAACAATAACACTAATCATAACACTAACCCTAACCCTAACCCTAAGCCTAACCCTAATCCTAACACTCACCCTCACCTAACCCTAATTCTAACCCTAACCCTCAACTTAACCCTAACCCTCACATCACTGTAACCCTAAATCTTATCCAAACCCTCACCCTTACCCTAACCCTAAACCTAAACCTCAACCAAACACAAACCCTATCCCTCAGCCTCAAACTAGCCCTCACCCTAACTCTAATCTGAACCCTAATCCGAATCTTAACCCTCACCCTCACCCTAACCCTTACCCTAACCCTAATACTAACCCAAACCCTAATGGTCAACTTAAACCTAACCCTCACGCTCACCATAACCCTAACTCTACCCCTCACATTAACCCTAACCTTCACCCTCACCCTCACCCTCAGCCTAAACCTAGCCTAACCCTAACCCTAACCCTAACCCTCACACTCACCCTAACCCTTACCCTAACCCTATAATAACCCTAAGCCAAACCCTCACACTCACTCTAACCCTCACTCTAACCCTAAATCTAAAACTAACCCTAACCCTAACCCTAGCCATAAGCTTCACCCTAACCCTAACTCTAACCCTGAACTTCACCCTCACCCTAACCCTAACACTGACCCTAAACCTAAACGTCACACTAGCCCTAACCCTAAACCTCACCCTCACACTAGCCCTCCCCCTTACCCTAATCCTAACCCTCATCCTAACCCTCACACTAACACTAACCCTAACCCTCACACTCACCCTCACCCTAACCCTAATCCTAACGTAAACCTAACCCTCACCCTCACCTTAACCCTTATCCTAACCCTAAATTTAACCCGAACCAAAACCCTCACCCTAACCCTAACCCTAACCCTCACAGTAAACCTAACCTTAAACCTCACCCTCACCCTAGCCCTCACCCTAACCCTATTCCTAAACCTAACCCTCATCCTAACACTCCCTCTAACCCTTACACTAACCATTATCCTAACCCTAACTGTCACCCTCAACCTCACCCTCAGCCTAACCCTAAGCCTACCCCAAAACCTAACCCTAACACACATGCTCACCTTTACCCTAACCCTAATCCTAACCCTAACCTTCACGCTCACCCTCACCATCAGTGTAACCCTAAGCCTAACCCTAACCCTAACCCTCATGCTCACACTAACCCTTACCCTAATCCTAATCCTAACCCTAAGCCTAAAACTCAACCTCAGCTTCACCTTAACCCTAACTCTAACTTTAACCCTAAACCTCACCCTAAAACTAAACCTAAACCTCACCCTCACACTAGAACTCAACCTAACCCTAATCCTAACCCAATCATCATCCTAACGCTCCTCATAACCCTAACCCTAACTCTCACCGTCACAATCAGCCTAACCCTAAGCCTAACCCTAACCCTAACACTAACTCTCACAGTCTCCCTAAACCTAACCCTAAGCCTAAGCGTAACCCTCACCCTAACCCTAAAGCTAAACCTAAGCCTAACACTAACCCTAACACTAACGATAACCCTAACCCTCAACTTCAGCCTCACCTTAACCCTAACTCTAACCCTAATCCTAAACCTCACCCTAACCCTAACACTAAACCTCACCCTCAGCCTAGCCCTTACCCTAACCCTAATCCCAACCCTAACCCTCATCCTAATCCTCCCCCTAAACCTAACCCTCACCCTCAACCTATCCCTCAGCCTAACGCTAAGCCTAAACCTAAACCTAACCCTAACACACACACTCACACTCACCCTAACCCTAATCCTATCCCTAAGACTAACTCCAATCCTAATCCTCTCCATATCTCTCACCTAACCCTAACCCTAACACTAACGCTAACCCTAACCCTCAACCTAACCCTCACCCAAACCATAACCCTAACACTAAACCTCACCCTCACTCTAACCCTAACTCTAACCCTAACCCAAACCCTGAACCTCACCCTAACCCTAACCCTAACTATCACCCTCACCCTCACCGCAACCATAACCCTAAACCTAACAATAACAATAACCCTAGCCCAAATCCTAAACCTCACCCTAACCATAACCCTCACCCTAAGACTAACCCTAACCCTAACACTAACCGTCACACTTACCCTAACCCTAACCCTAACCCTAATCCTCATCCTAACCCTATATCTAAACCTAAACCTCACCCTCACCCTAACCCTAACCCTAACCCTAACTCTAAAACCCACCCTAAACCTAACCCTCAACCGCACCCTCACTCTCACCTTAACCCTAACCGTAACCCTAACAATAACTCTAACCCTAATCTTAAACCTCACCCTAACCATAACCCTCACCCTAACCCATACCCTCACCCTAACACTTACCCTCACCGATAGAGTAACCCTAACGCTAACACTAACCCTCATACTAAGCCTAACCCTAATCCTAACCCTAAACCTCAACCTAACCCTCACCCTCAACCTAAACCTAACACTAACCTTAACCCTAACCCTCACCCTAATCCTCACCTTAACCCTCACCCTAACCCTATATCTAACCCTAAACCTCACCCTCACCATAAACTTAACCCTAAACCCCACCCTAACCCTAACCCTCACCCTCAACCGCACCCTCACCCTCACCGTAACTATAACACTAACCCTAACAATAACACTAACCCTAACCCGAAACATCACCCTAACCCTAATCCTCACTCCCACCCTCACCCTAAGCCTAACCTTAAGCCTAAGCCTAACCCTCACACTAACCCTCACACTCACCCTAACCCTAACCCTAATCCTAAACCCAACCCTATCCCAAAACCTCAACCTAATCCTCACCATCAACCTAACTCTAACACTAACCCTAAACCTGATCCTCATCCTAATACAGCCCGTATCCCTAATTCTAACCCTAAACCTCACCCTCACCCAACCCTAACTGTAACTCTAAACCCCACCCTAAACCTAACCTTCACCCTCACCCTCAACCTCACTGTAACTCTAACCCTAACACTAACAATAACCCTAACCCGAACCCTAACCTTCACCCTAACCATAACCCTCACCCTAACCCTAAACCTAATCCTCAATGTAAACCTCACCCTTACCCAAAACCTAAACCTACCCTAACCCTAATACTAACCCTAACCTTCACCGTTATCTTAATCCTCACCCTCAATCTGAACCTCCCCTTTACCCTTACCATCATCCTAACCCTAACCCAAACCCTAACCCTAACCTCATCCTAACACTCAACCTAACGGTAATCCTAACCATCATGCTAACCCTAACCCATACACTCAACCTCATGCTCAGCCTAAGCCTAAGCCTTAGCCTAAGTCTTACCCTAAACCTCACCCTCTCCCCAGCCCTCACCCTAACCCTAATCCTAACCATCACCCTAACCCTAATCCTCAACTCCACCCTCAACCTCAGACTAACCCAAAGCCTAGCCCTAAGCCTAACCCTAACACTAACCCTCACCGTATCCCTAACCCTAACCCTAATACTAACCCTAACCCTAAACACAACCCTACACCTAACCCTAAACCTAACCCTAATCCTCAGCCTCAACCTCAGCCTAACCCAAACCCTAACCCTAACCCTCACCCTAACTCTAAGCCTAACCATAACCCTAACCCTGACACTCACCCTTACCCTAACCCTAATCGTAACCCTAACCCTATCCCTAACACTAACCCTCACCCTAAACCTCACCCTAGCACTCACCCTAACGCTAATCTTAACCCTAAACCTCATCATAACCCTCACCCTAACCCTAACCCTAACCCTCACCCAATCCCGAACCCTAACCCTCACCCTCATGCTGGGCCTAAGCCTAAGCCTAACCCTAATCCCAACCCTCACCCTAACCCTAACCTTAACCCTTACCGTAACCCTCACTCTCAGACTAACCCTCACCTTTACTCTAACCGTCACCCCCACCCTAACCCGCACCCTAACCCCAACCCTCACCCTAACCCTCACCCTAACCCTAACTCTACACCTAAACCTCAACCTCACCCTAACCCTAACACTAAACCTCACCCTAACCCTAACCCTAACCCTCACCCTCACCCTGACCATAACCGTAACCCTACAACTAACACTAACAATAATCCTAAACCGAACCCTAACCCCCACCCTAACCATAACCCTCACATTAACCCTAAACCTAATCCTCAATATAACCCACACGCTAAACCTAAACCTAAACCTACCCTAACCCTAAACCTAACCCTAACCCTCACCCTTATCTTAACCCTCACCCTCAGCCTAAAAGTCACCTTTACCCTTACCATCATCCTCACCCTAACCCACACCCTAACCCTAACCTCATCTTAACCCTCACCCTAACCATAAACTTAACCATCATGCTAACACTAACCCTCACCCTCAACCTCATGCTCAGCCTAACCCTTAGCCTAAGCCTAAGACTTACCCTAAACCTCACCCTCTCCCCAGCCCTCACCCTAACCCTAATCCTAACCATCATCCTAACCCTAATCCTCAAACCCACCCTCACCCTCAGCATAACCCTAAGCATAAGCCTAACCGTAAACCTAACCCTCACCCTCACCCTCACCCTCACCCTAACCTTAACCCTACACTAACCCTAACCCAAAACCTAGACCTAACCCTCCCACTAACCCTATATCTAACCCTAAACCTCAATCTCACCCTAAACCTAATCTTAACACTAACCCTAAACCTCACCCTAAACCTAACCCTAACCCTCAACCTCACCCTCACTGTAACTCTATCCCTAACCCTAACAATAATACTAATCCTAAACCTAAACCTAACCCTAACCCTAAGCCTAACCCTAATCCTAATACTCACCCTCACCCTAACCCTAATTCTAACCCTAACCCTCAACCTAACCCTAACCCTCACATCACCGTAACCCTAACTCTGATCCAAACCCTCACGCTAACCCTAACCCTAAACCTCAACCTCAACCTAAAACTAACCCTAAACATCACCCTCAACCTAGCCCTCACACTAACTCTAATCTGAACCCTAATCCTCATATTAACCCTCACCCTCACCCTAACACTAACCCTCAACCTAACCCTATCGCTAACCCTAATGGTCAACCTAAACCTAACCCTCACGCTCACCATAACCCTAACCCTAACACTCAACCTAACCCTAAACTTAAAGCGAACCCTAACTCTCACCGTAACCCAAACCCTAACACTCACCCTAACCCTAACCCTCAGCCTCACCCTCACCCTCAGCCTAAACCTAGCCTAACCCTAACCCTAAGCCTAAGCCTCAACCTCACTGTAAACCTTACCCTAACGCTATACTTATCCAGAACCAAAACTGTTAACCTAACCCTAACCCCAACACTTACCCTAACCCTAATTTTAAACCTCACCCTCACCCTAGCCCTCACCCTAACCCTAATCCTAACCCTAACCCTCATCCTAACCCTCCTTCTAACCCTTACCCTAACCCTTACCCTAAACCGAACCTTCACCGTCAACCTCACCCTCAGCCTAACCCTAAGCCTACCCCTAAACCTAACCCTAACACACATGCTCACCTTCACCCTAACCCTAATCCTAACCCTAAGCCTCACCCTCACCCTCACAATCAGTGTAACCCTAAGACTAACCCTAAACCTAACCCTAACGCTCATGCTCACCCTAAACCTTACCCTAATCCTAATCCTAACCCTAACTCTAACCCTCATCCTCAGCCTCACCTTAACCCTAACTCTAACCCTAAACCTAAACCTCACTCTAACCCTAACCCTAAACCTCACACTCACTCTAGCCCTCACCCTAACCCTAATCCTAACCCTAACCATCATCCTAATCCTCCTCATAACACTAACCCTAACCCTCACCCTAACCCTAAACCTAACCCTCACACTCACCCTAACCCTAACCCTAACCCTAAACCTAACACTCACCCTCACCCTCACCCTCACCCTAAACCTAAACCTAAACCTAACACTAACACTAACCCAAACGATAACCCTAACCCTCACCTTCAGCCTCACCCTAACCCTAATTCTAACGCTAAACCTCACCCTCACCCTAACCATAACCCTAACACTAAACCTCACCCTAACCCTAACACTAAACCTCACACTCACCCTAGCCCTTACCCTAACCCTAATCCTAACCCTAACCCTCATCCTAACCCTCCCCCTAACCCTAACCCTCAACCTCAACCTAACTCTCAGCCTAACCCTAAGCCTAAACCTAAACCTAACACTAACACACACACTCACCCTCACCCTAAGCCTAACCCTAATCCTATCCCTAAAACTAACCCTAATCCTAACCCTCTCCCTAACTCTCACCTAACCCTAACCCTAACACTAACCCTAACCCTAACCCACAACCTAACCATCACCCTAACCCTAACCCTAACCCTAAACCTCACCTTCACTCTAACACTAACTCTAATCCTAAACAAAAACCTAAACCTCACCCTAACCCTAACCCTCACCCTCACCTCAAACATACCCTTAAATCTAACCCTAACAATAACCCTAACCCTAATCCTAACCTTCACCCTAACCATGACCCTCACCCTAACCCATACCCTCACACTAACATTAACCCTCACCCTAACCCATATACTCACCCTAACACTTACCCTCACCCTAAGACTAACCCTAACCCTAACACTAACCCTCACACTAACTCTAACCCTAACCCTAACCCTAAACCTCAACCTAACCCTCACCCTCAAACTAAGCCTAACCCTAACCCTCACCCTAACCCTCACCCTAACCCTATATCTAACCCTAAATTTCACCCTCACCCTCAATCTCACCGCAACCATAACCCTAAACCTAACCCTAACAATAACCCTAACCCTAATCCTAACCCTTACCCTAACCATAACCCTCACCCAAACCCATACCCTCACCCTAACACTTATCCTCACCCTAAGACTAACCCTAACCCTAAACCTAAACTTAAACCTCACCCTAACCCACCCCGTAACCCTAATTCTAACCCTAAACCTCACCCTCACCCTAACCCTAACCCGAACTCTAAACCCCACCCTAAACCTAACCTTCACCCTCATCCTAAACCTCACTGTAACTCTCACCCTAACCCTAAAACAGAACTAACCCTAACCCTAACCCTAACCATAACCCTCACCCTCAGCCTCACCGTCTCCTCAAACTTAACCCTAACCATAAGACTAAAAATAAACCTAACCACAAGCCTAACCCTAACCATAACCCTAAACCTCACCCCCAAACTCATCCTCAGCCTAAGCCTAAGCCTAACCCTAACCCTATCCCACAACTTAACCCTAACACTAACCCTAACCCTAAAACTAACCCTAACTCTAAACATAACACAAAACCTAACCCTAATCCTCAGCCACTCCGTCACCCTAACCCAAACCCTAGCCCTAACCATCACCCTAAATCTAAGCCTAACCCTAACCCTAACCTAACCCTCACACTCACGCTCACTCTTACCCTAATCCTAAACCTAACCTTAGCCTTAACTCTAACCATCACTCTAACACTCACCATCATCCTAACCCTCACCCTAACCCTAACTCTAACACTAACCCTAATCATAACCCTCACATTCAGCCTCACCCTAACACTAACTCTAACCCTAAACCTCACCTAAACTTAACCCTACCCCTCAAACTAAGCATAACCCTCACCCTCACGCAAACCCTCAGCCTAAACCTAAGGCTATCACTAACCCTAACCATAACCTTCACACTCACCCTAATCCTAACCCTAATCCTAATCCTAACCCTAACCCTAACCCTCACCTTCAAGTGTAGCCTCACCCTAACCCTAATTCTCACCCTAAACCTCACACTCACCCTAACCCTAATACTGAAACTCACCCTCACCGTAACCGAAACCATAAACCTAACTCTAACTATAAGCCTAACCCTAACCCTAAATGTACTCCTAACTATCGCCCTAACCCTAACCCTAACACTAACCCTAACCCTAAACCTCACCCTAACCCTAACCCTAAACCTCACCCTCACGCTCACTGAAACCAAAAGCCTAAACCTAACCCTAACAATAACCTTAACACTAATCCTAACCCTCACCATAACCATAACCCTCACCCTAACCCAAAATCTCACCCTAAAACTTACCCTCACCCTAACACTAACCTTAAACCTAACACTAACCCTCACACTAAACCTAACCATAACCATAACCCTAAACCTCAACCTAACCCTCACCCTCACCTTAACTCTAACACTAACCCTATCCCTAACCCTCACTCTAACCCTAATCATAACCCTAATTCTAACCCTAAACCTCACCCTCACACTAACCCAAACCCTAATCTGAAACCCCACCCTAACCCTAAGCCTAACCCTCAACCGCACCCTCACCCTCACCATAACTCTAACCCTAACCCTAACAATAACACTAACCCTAACCCAAACCATCACCGTAACCCTAATCCTCACCCCCCCTCACGTTCAGCCTAACCCTAAGCCTATGCCTAACCCTCACCCTAACTGTCACACTCACACTCACCCTACCCCTAATACTAAATCTACCCTATCCCTAAACCTCAACCTAACCCTCACCCTCCCCGTTAACCCTAACAATAATCCTAACCCTAAACCTGAACCTAACCATCCCCCTAACACTAACTCTAACCCTAAAACTCACCCTAACCCTAACCCTAAACCTCACCCTAAACCTCACCCTAACCCTAACCCTCACCCTAACCCTCAATCTCACCGTAAATCTAACCCTAACCCTAAAAATAAGACTAACCCTAACCCTAACCATAAGCCTCAACTTCAGCCTCACCCTCAGTGCAAACTTAACCCTAACCATAACACTAACAATAACCCTAATCCTAACCCTTAACCTAATCCTCAACCCCAACCTCACACTCAGCCTAATCCTAAGACTAACCCTAACCCTAACTCTAAGCCTAAGCCTAAACCTAACACAAAACCTAATCGTAAACCTAACCCTAATCCTCAGCCTCACCCTCACCCTAACCAAAACCCTAACCCTAATTCTCACCCTAACCATAAGCCTAACCGTAACGCTGACACTCACAATGACGCTCAACCCAACCCTAATTCTAAACCTAAACCTATCCCTAAACCTAACCCAAACACTAACCCTCACCCTAGTCCTCACCCTAACACTAATCCTAAACCTAAACCTCATACTAACCCTCACCTTAACCCTAACCCCAACCCTCACCCTCATGCTTGGCCTAAGCCTAAGCCTAAGCTTAACTCTAACCCAAACCCTCACCTTAACCCTAAACCTAACCATAACACTAACCATAACACTAACCCTAACTCTATCCCTAAACCTCACTCTCACACTAACCCTAACTCTAACACTTACTCTAAACCTAAACCTCATCCTAATCCTAAACCTAACCCTCACCCTCACCCTCACCATAATGGTAACATAACCCTAACCCTAACAATAACCCTAACCCTAACTCTACACCTCAACCATAACATAACCCTCAACCTAACCCTAACCCTCAACTTAACACTTACCCTCACCCTAACACTAACACTAACCCTCACCCTCACCCTAACCCTAATCCTAACCCTAACCCTCAACCTAACCCTAAACCTCACCCTCACCATAACCCTTACGCTAACCCTCACCCTAACCCTAAACTTGACCCGAATCCTAACTCCCACCCTAACACTAACCCTAACCCTCACCCTAACCCTAACCCTCAACCGTACCGTAACCATCACCCTCAAGCCTAACACTCACATTTACCCTTACCGTCACCCCTACCCTAATCCTCACCCTAACCCTAACACTCACCCTAACCCTCACCCTAAAACTAACTCTACGTCTAAATCTCACCCTCAACCTAAGCATAACTCTAACCCTAACCCTAACACTAAACTTCACCCTAACCCTAACCCTAACCCTCAAACTAACCCTAACTCTCACCCTCAGCCAAACCCTCAGCCTAAACTTACGGCTAAACCTAACCCTAACCATAACCCTCACACTCAACCTAAACATAACCCTAAACATCATCCTAACACTAACCCTAAACCTCACCCTCACCCTCAGCCTCACCCTATCCCTCAGTCTAACCCTAAACCTCATCCTCACCTTAACCCTAATCCTAACCCTCACACTCACCGAAACTGAAACCCTAAACCAAACCCTAACCTTAACCTTTACCCTAATCCTCCAACTAACTTTCACCCTAACCCTAACCATAAGAGTAACCCAAACCCTAATCCTCACCCTAACCCTAAATCCAACCGTAAACCTCACCCTCATCCTAACCCTCACTCTAAACCTAACCCAAACCCTAAACCTCAACTTCACCCTCACCGTAACCAAAACCCTAAACCTAACCCTAACAATAACCCTAACCTAATCCTATCCCTCACCCAAACCATAACGCTCACCCTAACCAAAACTCTCACCCTAAAACTTACCCTCACCCTAACACTAACCCTAACCCTAAAACTAACCCTCACACTAACCCTAACCATAACCCTAAACCTAAACCTAAACCTCACCCTCACCCTAACCCTCACACTAACCCTATGCCTAACCCTAACCCTAACCCTCCCCCTAACCCTAAATCTAAACCTAAACCTCACCCTCACACTAACCCTAACCCTAACCCTAAACCCCACCTTAACCCTAAGCCTAACCCTCACCCACACCCTCACCCTCACCGTAACTCTAACCCTAACCCTAACAATAACACTAACCCTAACCCGAACCATCACCCAAACCCTAATCCTCACCCCCACCCTCACCCTCAGCTTAAACCTAAGCCTAAGCCTAAACCTCACCCTAACCCTCACACTCACCCTCACCCTCACCCGAAACCTAATACTAAACCTAACCCTATCCCTAAACCTCAACCTATACCTCACCCTGCCCTTAACACTAACCCTAACCATAAACCTCAGCCTGACGCTCCCCATAACACTAACTCTAACCGTAAAACTCACCCTCACCCTAACCCTAACACTAAACCTCACCCTAACTCCAACCCTCACCCTCACCCTCAATCTCACCGTAACTCTAACCCTAACCCTAAAAATAACACTAACCCTAACCCTAACAATAACCATAACCCTTACCCTCAGCCTCACCCTCACTGCAAACTTAACCCTAACCATAACACTAACAATAATCGTAATCCTAACCCTAACTCTAAACCTCAACCCCAACCTCACCCTCAGCCTAACCTTAAGCCTAACCCTAACCCTAACGCTAACCCTAATTGTAACCCAATCCCTAACCCTAAACCTAACCCAAAACCTAACCCTAAACCTAACCCTAATCCTCAGCCTCACCCTCAACTTAACCAAACCCCTAACCCTAACCCTCACCCTAAACCTAAGCCTAACCCTAACCCTGACCTTCACACACATCCTAAGCCTAACCCTAACCCTCCTAAACCTAACCGTCTCCCTAAACCTAACCCTCACCCTAACACAAATCCTAACCCTAAACCTCATCCTAACCCTCACCCTAACCCGAACCCTAAACCTCATCCTAACCATAAGCCTAACCCTCACCCTCATGCTTGGCATAAACCTAAGCCTAAGCCTAACTCTAACCCAAACAATCACCATAACCCTAACCCGAACATTAACCCTAAGTCTAACCATAAACCTCACTCTCACCCTAAACCTAACTCTAAACCTAACGCTAAACCTAAACCTCATCCTAACCCTAACCCTAACCCTCACCCTCACCCTCACTATAACTGTAACCCTAACCCTAACAATAACCCTAATCCTAACCCTAACCCTCAACCTAACCATAACACTCACCCTAAACATAACACTCACCCTAACACTTACTCTCACCGTAACACTAACCCTAAGCCTAACACTAACCCTCAAACTAACCCTAATCATCACCCTAACCCGAAACCTCACCCTAAAGCTAAACCTAACCCTCATCTCACCCTAGCCATCACCCTAACACTAACCCTCATCCTCACCCTAAACCTCACACTAACCCTAACTCTAATTCTCAATCTAACCTTAACCCACACCGTTCCTCTAACCCTAACCCTCACCCTAACCCTAACCCTCATCCCACTGTAACCCTCACCCTCAGCCTAACCCTCATGTTTACCCTTACCATCACCCCCATGATAACCCTTACCCTAACCTTAACCTTCACCCTAACCCTCACCCTAACCCTCTTTCCAACAGAAAACCTCACCCTCACCCTAAACCTAAAAATAATCCTAACCCTAACTCTAACCCTCATCCTCACCATAAACCTTACACTAACCCTAACCCTAAACCTCAATTTAACCCTCACCCAAAGCCTAATCCTAACCCTCACCCTAACCGAAAACCTAACCCTAACACTCACCATTATCTTAACCCTCACCCTCAGCCTAAACCTCACCTTTACCCTTACCACCATCCTCACCCTAAATCTCCCCCTAACCTAAACCTCATCCTAACCCTCACCCTTACCATAAACCTAACCATCACCATAACCCTAACCCTCAACCTCTACCTCACGCTCAGCCTAACCCTAAGCCTAACCCTAAACCTTAACCTAACCCTATACCTCACCCTAGCCCTCACGCTAACCCTAATCCTAACACTAAGCCTCATCCTAACCCTCACCCTAACCCTAATCCTAACCCTCAACCTCACCCTCACCCTAACCCTAATCCTAACCGTCACCCTCAACCTCACCTTCAGACTAATCCTAAGCCTAACCCTAAACCTAACCCTAACACACACACTCACCCCCATGCTAACCCTAATCCTAACCCTCACCCTTACCCTAACCCTAAACCTCGCCCTAATCTCACCCTAACACTAACCCTAACCCTAACCCTCAACCTAACCCTTACCCTAACCCTAACTCTAACCCTAAACCTCACCCTCACCCTAAAACTCACCCTAACCCTAACCTTAAACCTCACCCTCACCTGCACCATAACAGTAACCTTAAACCGAAACCTAACAACAACCCTAAACCTAATACTAAACCTCACCATAACCATAACCGTCACCTTAACCCAAACCCTCACCCTAAGTCTTACCCTCACTGTAACACTAACCCTAACGCTAACACTAACCCTCACACTAACACTACCCTAAATCTAACCCTAAACGTCAACCTCACCCGAACCCTAATCCTAACCCTAACCGTAAACCCCACCCTAACCCTAAACCTAACCCTCACCCGTATCCTCACCCTCACCATAAATCTAACTCTAAGCCTAACAATAATAATAACCCTAACACTAACCGTAACCCTAACCCTATCCATAAACATAACCCTCACCCTCAGCCTCACCCTCACCACAAACTTAACCCTAACCATAACACTAACATAACCCTAACCCTAAGCCTAACCCTAACCCTAACTCTAATCATCACACCCACCCTCACCCTCAGCCTAACCCTAAGTCTAACCCTAACCCTAATCCTATTCCTAACCCTCAACATAATCCTAACACTAACCCTAACCCTAACACTAACCCTAAAGCTAATCCTAACCCTAAACCTAATCCTCAGCCTCAACCTCACCCTAACCCAAAACCTAACCCTAACCCTCACACTAACTATAAGCCTAACCCTAACCTTAACACTAACCCTCACACTCAACCTCACCCTAACCCTAATCCTAAACCTAAGCCTATCTCTAACCCTAACCCTCATCCTAACCCTCAGCCTAGCCCTCAGCCTTATCCAAATCCTAACCATAAACCTCATCCTAACACTCAACCTACCCCTAACCCTAATCCTAACCCTCACCCCAAACCGAACCCTAACCCTCACCCTCAACCTCACCATCAGCCTAACCCTAAGCCTAACCCTAAACCTGACCCTAAAACACACACTCACCTGCACCCTAACCCTAATCCTAACCCTCACCCTAACTCTAACCCTAATCCTCCCCCTAACTCTCACGCTAACCCTACCCCTAACACTAACACTAACCCTAAACCTCAACCTAACCTTCACCCTAACTCTAACTCTAACCCTAAACATCACCCTTACCCTAAACCTCACCCTAACTCTAACCCTAACCCTCACCCTCACCTGCACCCTCAGCCTCACCCTCACCACAAACTTAACCCTAAACATAACACTAACAATATCCCTAACCCTAATCCTAATCCTAACCCTAACTAGAATCCTCAAACCCACCCTCACCCTCAGCCTAACCCTAAACCTCACCCTCACCATAAACCTAACTGTAACCCTAAACCAAACCTCAAACCTCAACCTAAACCTAACCCTAAACCTAACCCTAAAACTAACACACACACTCACCCTCACCCTAACCCTAATACTAACAATAACACTCACACTCATCCTAACCCTAACCCTAACCCTAAACCTTACCCTCAACCTCAGCCTAACCCTAAGCCTATCCCTAACCCTAACCCTAACCTTCACACTCACCCTAACCGTAACCCTAATCCTACTCCTAATCCTAACTCTAACCCTCACCCACAACTTAACCCTCACCTTAAGCCTATCCCTAACATTAATCCTAACCCTAACCCTCAGCCTCAGCCTCACCCAAACCGTAACTCTAACACTAAACATCAACCTGACCCTAACCCTAATCATAACCCTATCCCTAAAACTCATCCTAGCCCTAAATGTAATCCTCATACTCACCATAACCGAAACCCTAACCCTAAAGATAACAATAATCCTAACCCTAACCGTAACCCTCATCCTAACCATAAAACTCACCCTAACCCTAACCCTCACCCTAACACTTACCCTCACCCTAACACTAACCCTAACCCTAACACTAACCCTCACACTAACACTAACCATCATCCTAACCCTAAACCTCACCCTAACACTAACCCTAAACCTGACCCTCTCCCAGCCCTCACCCTAACCGTAACCCTCATCCTCACCCTAAACTTCACACTAACCTTAACACTAATCCTCAATCTAACCCTCACCCTCACCTGAAACCTCACCCTAACCCTCACCCTAACCCTAACCCTCACCCTTACTGTAACCCTCAACTTCAGCCTAACCCTCACCTTTATACTTACCGTCAACGCCACCCTAACCCTCACTCTAATGCTAACCCTCACCCTAACCCTAACTCTACCCCTAAACCTCATCGTCACCCTAATCCTAACTGTGACCCTAACCCTAACACTATCCTTCACTATAACCCTAACCCTAAACATCACCCTAACCCTAATCCTCACCCTCAGCCTAACCCTAAGCATAAGCCTAACCCTAACCCTAAAACTCACACTCACCCTCACCCTAACCCTAATCCTAACCCTAAACCTATCCCTAACCCTAAACCTCAACCTAATCCTCACCCTAACCTTAACCCTAACACTAACCCTAACCCTCACCCTCACCATAACTCTAACCCTAACCCTAACAAGAACACTAATCCTAACCCTAACCCTAACCCTAACCCTAATGCTAACACTCAGCCTCACCCTAACCCTAATCCTAACCCTAACCCTCACCCTAACCCTAACCTTAACCCTAACCCTAACCCTAAACTTTACCCTAACCCTCACCCTCACATTAACACTCAACCTCAACGTAAACATTACCCTTACCCTTACCATCATCCTCACCCTAACTCTCACCCTAACCCTAAACTTCATCTCAACCCTCACCCTAACCGTAAACCTAACCATCACCCTAACCCTAAACCTCACCCTCAACCTCATGCTCAGCCTAACCCTAAGCTTAAGCCTAAACTTTACCCTAACCCTCACCCTAACCCTAGACCTCGCCCTAACCATAATAGTAATCCTAACCCTCATCTTAAAACTCATCCTAGCCCTAATCCTAAACATCACCCTAAACCTAATCTTCACCTCCACCCTCACACTCAGCCTAAACTTAAGCCTAAGACTAACCCTAACCCTAACCCTCACACTCACCTTCACCCTCACCTTAATCCTAACCCTAACCTTAACCATAACCCTAAACCTCAACCTAACCTTCTCCCTAACCTTAACCCTAAAACTAACCCTAAACTTAACCCTCGACCTAACCCTCCTACTAACCCTAAATCTAACCCTAAACCTCACCCTCACCCTAACCCTAATCCTAAACCTAATCCTAAACCTCACCCTAACCTTATCCGTAAGCCTCACCCTCACCCTCACCCTCACCACAACTCTCACCCTAACCCTAACAATAACACTAATCCTAACCCTAAACCTAACCCAAACCCTAACCCTAATCCTAACACTCACTCTCATGCTAACCCTAATCCTAACCCTAACCCTCACACTATCCATAATCCTCACTCTCACCGAAACCCTAACCCTCAACCTAACCCTCACCCTAACCGCAACCCTAACCCTAAACCTTCATCTAACTCTAACCCTAACCCTCACCCTCACCCTAGCCCTCAACCTAACCCTAATCCTGAACCTAATCCTCATCCTTACCCTCACCCTAACCCTAACCTAAACCCTCACCCTAGCCCTAACTCTAAGCCTAATCCTCAACGTAAACCTAAACCTCATGTTCAACGTAACCTTAACCCTAACCCTCACCCTATCCCTAAACATAATCGAACACTAACTCTTACCCTAACCCTCACCATAAACCTAACCCTCACCCTGAAACTAACCCTAATACTAACCCTCAACCTAAACCTCACCCTAACCGTAAACCTCACCCCCACACTCACCCTCACCATAACTCTAATCCTAACCCTAACAATAACACTAATCCTAACCCGAAACCTATCCCTAACCCTAACCCTAACGCTAATGCTAACACTCACCCTCACGCTAACCCTAATCCTAAACCCAACCCTCACCCTAACCCTAATCATCACCTTCACGGTAACCCTAACCCTCAACCTAACCCTCACCCTAACCCTAACCCGATACCTAAAACTTAATCTAACACTAACCCTAACCCTCAACCTCATGCTAGCCCTCACCCTAACCCTAATCCTAACCCTAATCCTCATCCTTACCCTCACCCTAACCCTAAACTTAACCCTCACCCTAGCCCTAACCCTAACCCTAATCCTCAACGTAACCCTAAAGCTCAAGCTCAGCTTGATCCTAACTCTAACCCTAACCCTAACTCTCACACTCACCCTAACCCTTACCCTAATCCTAATCCTAAACCTAACCCTAACCCTCACCCTCAGCCTCACCTTAACCCTAACTCTAACCCTAAACCTCAGCCTCACCCTAACCCTAACACTAATCCTAACCCTAAAGCTCACCCTAACCTTAACCCTAAACCTCACCTTCACCCTAGCCCTCACCCTAACCCTAATCCTAATACTAACCCTCATCCTAACCCTCCCCCTAACCTTACCCCTAATCATCACCCTAACCCTAACCCTTACACTTACCTTCACTCTAATCCTGACCCTTTCACTAACCCTAAACCTAACACTAACTGGAACCCTAACACTCACCCTCAGCTTCACCCTAACCCTAAATCTAACCGTAAACTTCACCCTCACCCTAACCCTAACCCTAATCCTAACCCTAACTCTCAACTTAACCCTAACCCTCACCCTCACCGTAACCCTAACCCTCATAATAACCCTCACCTTAAGCCTATCCCTTAACCTAAACCTTAACCTAACACAAACCCTAGTTCTCAACCTCTCCCTATCCCTCACCCTAACACTAATCGTAACCCTAGTCCTCATCCTAACCCTCAACCTAACCCTAAAACTAACCCTCATCCTTAACCTAACCCAAACCCTCAACCTAACCCTAACCCTAATGCTCACCATAACCCTGAACTTAACCGAACCCTAACTCTTACCCTAACCCATACCCTCAACCTAACCCTAACCCTATCGCTCACCATAACCCTAAACCTAATCCTAACACTCACCCTAACCCTCACCCTAACACTAAACCAAACCGTCGCCCTCACTCTCACACTAACCCTAATCCTAACCCTAAACTTCACCCTCAACCTCACCCTTTGCCTAACTCTTAGCCGAAACCTAAACCTAACCCTAACACACACACTCACCCTCACCCTAACCCAAATCCTTACCTTAACGGTCACAATCACCCTAACTCTAACAGCAAACCTCACCTTCATCCTAACCCTCATTCTAACCCTAACCCAAACCCTAAACCTCACCCTAACACTAACCCTATAACTCACCCTCACTGTAACCAAAACCCTAAACCTAAGCCTAACAATAACCCTAACGCTAATCCTAACACTCACCATAACAGTAACCCTCACCCTAACCCAAACTCTCACCCTAAAACTTACCCTCACCCTAACAATAACCCTAACCGTAATACTAACCCTCACACTAACCCTCACCATAACCCTAACCCTAAACCTCAACCTAACCCTCACTCTCACCATAATTCTAACACTAAACCTATCCCTAACCCTAACCCTAACCCTTGCCCTAAACCTGTATCTAACCCTAAACCTCACCCTAACACTAACCCTAACCCTAACCGTAAACCACACCCTAATCCGAACCCTAACCCTCACCCGCACCCTCACCCTCACCGAAACTCTAACCCTAACCCTAACAATAACACTAACCCTAACCCAAACCATCACACTAACCCTAATTCTCACCCCCACCCTCACCTTCAGCCTAAGCCTAAGCCTAAGCCTAGCCCTCACCCTAACGGTCACCCTCACCCTCACCCTAACCCTAATACTAAACCTAACCCTATCCCTAAACCTCAACCTAACCCTCACCATCCCATAAACCTAAAAATAACAATAACCATAAACCTCACCCTAACCATCCCCCTAAACCTAACTCTAACCCTAAACCTCACCCTCACCCCAACCCTAAAACTAATCCTAACCCTAAACCTCACCCTAAACCAAACCGTAAACCTCACCCTCACCCTAGAATCACACTAACCCTAACCCTAATCCTCAATCTAACCCTCAACCTAACCCTAACCCTAACCCCTACCATAACCCTAAACTAAACCCTAACCCTCACCCTTATCTTAACCCTCACCCTCAGACTAAACCTCACCTTATCCTTACCATCATCCTCACCCTAACCCTCACCCTAACCCTAAACCTCATCCTAACCCTCACCATAACCGTAAACCTAACCATCAAACTCACCCTAACTCTCACCCTCAACCACTCGCTCAGCATAACCCTAAGCCTAAGCTTAATCCTTACCCTAACCCTCACCCTTCCCCTAGCCCTCGCCCTAACCCTAATCCTAATCCTAACCCTCATCCTAACACTCACCCTATCCCCAAACCTAACCATCACCCTAAACCTAATCTTCACCACCACCCTCACCCTCAGCCTAACCCTAAGCCTAAGCCTAACCCTAATCTTAACCCTCACACTCACCCTCACCCTCATCCTGATCCTAACCCTAGCCCTAACCCTAACCATAAACCTAAACCTCAACCTAACCCTCACCCTAACCTTAACCCTAAAACTAACCCTAACCCTAAACCTCGACCTAACCCTCCAACTAACCCTAAATCTAACCCTAAACCTCACCCTCACACTAACCCTAATCCTAACCCTAACCGTAAACTTCACCCTAACCCTAACCCTAACCCTCAACCTCACCCTCACCCTTCCAATTACTCTAACCCTAACCCTAACAAGAACACTAATCCTAACCATAAACCTAACCGAACCCTAACCCTAACTGTAATCCTAACACTAACTCTCATGCTAACCCTAATCCTAACCCTAACCCTCACACTATCCATAATCCTCACCCTCACTGTAAACCTACCCTCAACCTAACCCTTACCCTAACCCTAACCCTTAACCTTAATCTAACAGTAACCCTAACCCTCACCCTCACACTAGCCCTCACCCTAACCCTAATCCTAACCCTAATCCTCATCCTTACCCTCACCCTAACCCTAAACTTAACCCTCACCCTAGCCCTAACCCTAACCCGAATCCTCAAAGTAACCCTAAACCTCATTCTCACCGTAACCCTCACCCTAACCATAAACCTAGCCGTACCCTAACACTCACCCAATACCTCTAACCCTAAACCTTAATCTAACACTAACCCTAACCCTCACCCTCACCCTAGGCCTCACCCTAAACCTAATCCTAACCCTAGTCCTCATCCTTACCCTCACCCTAACCTAACCTTAACCCTCACCCTAGCCCTAACCCTAAGCCTAATCCTCAACGTAACCCTAAACCTCATGCTCACCTTAACCCTAACCCTAACACTCACCCTAACCCAAAACATAACCGTACACTGACTCTCACCCTAACTCTAACCCTAACCCTAAACCTTAATCTAACACTAACCCTAACCCTCATCCTCACCATCAACCTCAGCCTAATCCTAAGAGAAACCCTAACCCTAGCCCTAATGCTCACACTCACCCTAACCTTACCCTAACCTTAATCATATACCTACCCTAACCCTTACCCTCAACTTAACCCTCAGCCTAACCCTAAATCTAACACTAACCCTAACCCTAACCCTAAACCTCACCCTAACCCTAATCCTAACCCTAAAACTCACCCTCACCCTAGCCCTCACCCTAACACTAATCCTAACCCTAACCCTCATCCTAACCCTCACCCTAACACTAACCATAACTCTCACGATCACCCTAACCCTAATCTGAACCCTCACCCTCAACCTAACCCTAACCCCCACCCTCACCATAACCCTTACCTTAACGTCAACCTAACCCTAAACTTAACCCAAACACTAACTCTCACACTTACCATAATCCTAACCCTCAAGCTAACCCTAACCCTAAACCTCATTCTCACCCTAGCCTCACCCAACCCTAATCCTAACCCTACCCTTTTCCTAACCCTCCCCCTAAACCTTATCCTAACCCTCACCCTAAAACTAAACCTCAGCCTCAAGCTCACCTTCAGCCTAACCCTAAGCATAATCTTAAATGTAACCCTAACACACACATTCACCCTCAACCTAAACCTCACCCTAACCCTAACCCTCATCCTGACCCTCCCAATAACACTAACACTAATCCTAACACTAAACCTCACTCTCACCCTCAGCATAATCCTAAGCTTAAGCCTAACCCTAACCCTCACACTTACCCTAACCCTAAACCTAAACCTCACTCTAACCCTAACCCTCACCCTCAACCTCAGCCTAACCCTAAGCCTTTCCCTAACCCTAACCCTAATCCTCACCCTCACGCTAACCCTAATCCTACACCTAACCCTAATCCTAACACTCAACCTAAACCTCAGCTTAAGCATAACCCTAACATTAATCCTAACCCTAACCCTCACCGTCAGCCTCACCCTAACACTAACTCTAACACTAAACCTCACCCTGACCCTAAACCTAAACCTCACCCTCACTCTAGCCCTCAGCCTAACCTTAATCCTAACACTAAACCTCATCCTAACCCTCCCCCAACCCTTACCTTAACCCTCACCCTAACCCTAACCCTTACCCTCAACTTCAACATCAGCCTAACCCTAAGCCTAACCTTAAACCTAACTCTAACACACACACTCACCTCACCATAACCCTAATCCTAACCCTAAACCTCACCCTCACCCTCATCCTCAGTGTAACCCTAAGCCTAACCCTAATCCTAAACCTAACCTCACACTCACCCTAACCCTTACCCTAATCCTAATCCTAAACCTAACCCTAACCCTCACCCTCAACCTCAGCTTAACCCTAATTCTAACCCTAAACCTCACCCTCACCCTAACCCTAACCCTAACTCTAAACCTCACCCTTACCCTAGCCATCACCCTAACCCTAATCCTTACCCTAACCCTCATCCTAACCCTGCCCCTAACCCTAACCCTAACCCTCACCCTAACAGTAACCCTCATCCTCACCCTCACCCTAACTCTAATCCTAACCCTAACCCTAAACCTCACACTAACCCTAACCCTAAACCTCACCCTCACTCTCCCCCTCACCATAACTCAAAACCTAAACCTAACAATAACACTAATCCTAATCCTAATCTAAACCTTAACTGTAATCCTAACACTGCCTCTCATGCTAACCCTAATTCTAACCCTAACCCTCACTCTAACCCTAATCCTTACCCGCACCATAACCCTAACCCTCAACCAAACCCTCACCCTAACCCAAACCCTAACCCTAAACCTTAATCTAACACTAACCCTAACCCTCACACTCAGCCTAGCCCTCACCCTAACCCTAATCCTAAACCTAATCCTCATCCTTACCCTCACCCTAACTGTAACCTTAACCCTCACCCTAGCCCTAACCCTAAGCCTAATCCTCAACATAACCCTAAACCTCATGGTCACCATAACCCTAACTCTAACCCTCACCCTAATCCTAAACATAACCGAACCCTAACTCTCACCCTAAACCTAACCCTAACACTCACCCTAACCCTAACCCTCACCCTAACCCTAATCCTAACCCTAACCCTAAACCTCACCCTAACCCTAACCCTTACCCTCACCCTCACCCTCACCCTCACCATAATTCTAACCCTAACCCTAACAAAAACACTAATCCTAACCCTAAACCTAACCCTAACCCTAACACTAACACTAATCCTAACACTCATCCTCAGGCTAAACTTAATCCTAAACCTAACCTTCACCCTAACCCTAATCATCACCCTGACCGAAACCCTAACCCTCAAACTTACCCTCACCCTAACCCTAACCCTAAACCTTAATCTAACACTAACCCTAACCCTCACCCTCACCCTAGCCCTCACCCTAACCCTAATCCTAACCCTAATCCTCATCCTTACCCTCATCATCACCCTAAAATTAACCCTCAACCTAGCCCTAACCCTAAAGGTAATCCTCAAAGTAACCATAAACCTCATGCTCACTTTAACCCTAACCCTAACCCTAGCCCTAAACATAAACATAACCGAACCTTAACCCTCACCCTCACCCTCAGCCTAACCCTAAGCCAAACCCTAACCCTAGCAGTAATGCTGACACTCACCCTAACCCTTACCCTAAACCTAATCCTAACCCTAAGCCTAACCCTCACCCTGAACCTAACACTCACATTAACCCTAAATCTAACACTAACCCTAACCCTAACGCTCAACCTCAGCCTCATCCTACCCCGAACTCTAACCTTAAATGTCACCCTCACCCTAACAGTAACCCTACCTCTAAACCTAAAACTCACCCTAACTCTAACCCTAACCCTAAACCTCACCCTCACCCTAGCCCTCACCCTAACACTAATCCTAACCCTAACCCTCATCCTAACCCTCACCCTAACACTAACCATAACCCTCACGCTCACCCTAACCCTAATCTGAACCCTAACCCTAGCCATCATGCTAACCCTAACCCTCAACCTCAAACTCACCCTCAGCCTAACTGGAAGCCTAAGCCTAAGCCTTACCCTAACCCTTACCCTCACCCGAGCCCTCACTCTTACCCTAATCCTAACGATCACACTAATCCTAATCCTAACCTCCATCCTCACACTCACCCTAACCATAAGCCCAAGCCTAGCCCTAACTCTAATCCTCACCCCCACCCTCACTCTTAGCCTAACCATAAGCCTAAGCCTAATCCTCACCCTAAACCTCACACTCAGTCTCACCCTAACCCTAATCCTAAACCTAACCCTATCCCTAAACCTCAACCTAACCCTCACCCTCACACTTACTCTAACCCTAAACCTCCCCCTATCCCTCCCGCTAACCCTAACCCTACCCATAACCCTCAACTTCAACCTCATGCTCACCCCAAACTTAACCCTAATCTTAACAATAACAATAAACCTAACACTAAGCCTAACCCAAATCCTAACTCTAATCCTCAACCCCACCCTCACCCTCATCCTAAGCCTAAGCCTAACCATAACTCTAACCCTAAACCTAACCCTAAAACTAACCCTAATCCTCAGCCTTACCCTCACACTAACCCAAACCCTAACCGTAACCCTCACCCTAATTCTAAGCCTAACCCTAACCATAAACTTCACACTCACCCTCACCCTAACCCTAATCCTAAACCTAACCCTATCCCTAACCCTAGCCCATACCCTAACCCTAGCCCATACCCTAACCCTAGCCCTCACCCTTACCCTAATCCTAACCCTAAACCTCAATCTAAACTTCACACTAACCCGAACACTAACCCGAACCCTAACCCTCACCCTCATGCTCGGCCTAAGCCCATGCCTAAGCCTAAGCCTAAGCCTAAACCTAACCCTAACCCTCACCCTAACACTAACACTAACACTTTAGTTAGCTTTAGCTAACTCTATCCCTAAATCTCACCTTCACCCTAAGCTTAACTCTAATCCTAAGACTAAAACTAAACCTCATCCTAACCCTAACCCTAACCCTAACACTAACACTAACCATAACCCTAAACCTAACCCTAACAATAACCCTAACCCTAACCCTAAAACTCACCCTAACCATAACTCTCACCCTAAACCTAACCCTCACCCAAACACTTACCTTCACCTTAACATAAACCCTAACGCTAACACTAACGCTCACACTAACCCTAAGCATCACCCTAACAGTAAACCTCATCCTAACACTAACCCTAACCCTCAAGCTCACCCTAAAACTCACACTAATCCTAACACTAATCCTCAATCTGACCCTCACCCTTAACCTAACCCTAACACTAACGCTCACCCTAACCCTAACCCTCACCATTACTGTAACCCTCACCCTCAGCCAAACCCTCAAATTTACCCTTACCCTCAACCCCACCCTAACCTGCACCCTAACCCTAACCTTGACCCTAACCCTCACCCTAAACCTAACTCTACTCCTAAACCTCACCCTCACCTTAACCCTAACCCTAACACTAACACTAAACTTCACCCTAAACCTAACCCTAACTCTCACCCTCACACTCACCGTAAACATATCTCTAAACCTAACCCTAACAATAACCCCAACCCTAACCCTCGCCCAACCATAACCCTCACTCTAAACCTAACACTCACCCTAACACTTACCCTCACCCTAATACTGAACCTAAGCCGAACACTAACCCTCACACTAACCCTAACCCTCAACCTAATCCTAAACCTCACCATAACCCTAACCCGAACCCTAACACTCACACTCACCCTAGCCCTCACCATAACCCTAATTTTAACCCTCACCTTCACCCTAACCCTCATCCTCACCCTAAACCTCACACTAACCCTAACCCTAATCCTCAATCTAACACTCACCCTGAACCTAACCCTAACCCTTACCCTAACCCTAAACCTAAACCTAACCCTCACCCTAACACTCTAACTCAGCCTAAACCTCACCTTTACCCTTACCATCATCATCACCCTAACCCTCACCCTAACCCTAACCCTCACCCTCACCATAAACCTAACCCTCAACCTAAACCTCAACCTAAGAAAAACGCTAACCATAAACCTTAATCTAACACTAACACTAAACCTCACCCTCAACCTAGCCCTCACCCTATCCCTAATCTTCATTCTTAACTTTACCCTAACCCTAACCTTAACCCTTACCCTAACCATAATCCTAGCCCTAAGCCTCAACCTTACCCTAAAACTCAAGCTCACCATAAACCTAACCCTAACCCTCACCCTAACCCTAAATTTACCCGAACCCTAACTCTCACCGTAAACCTAACCCTAACCCTCACTCTCAACCTCACCCTCAGCCTAACCCTAAGCCTAACCCTAACCCTAACCCTCACACTCACCCTAACCCTTATGCTAATCCTAATCCTAACCTTTAGCCTAACCCTCACCCTCAACCTAACCCTCAACCTAACCCTAACTCTAACACTAACCCTAACCCTAACCCTCAATTTCAGCCTCACCCTAACCATAACTCTAACCGTAAACCTCAACCTCACCCTAACCCTAACCCTAACCCTAACCCTAAACCTCACCCTAACGCTAACCCTAAACCTCAACCTCAAACTAGCCCTCACCCTAACCCTAATCCTATCCCTAACCCTCATCCTAACCGTCACTCTAACACTAACCTTAACCTTCACCTCACACTAACCCTAATCCTAACACTAACCCTGAACCTAACCCTAACACTCACCATCACCGTAACCCTTACCCTAACTCTCAACCTAACCCTAAATTGAACCCGAACCCTAACTCTCACCCCAACCCTAAACCTAATCCTCACCCTAAGCCTAACCCTCAGCCTTACCGTAACCCTCACGCTCAGGCTAACCCTCACCTTTAACCTTACCGGCACCCTCACCCTAACACTACCCCTAACACTAAACCTAACCCTAAACCTCACCCTAACCTTAACCCTCACCCTCACCCTGAACCTCACCATAACTCTAACCCTAACCCTAACAATAACACTTACCCTAACCCTAATCATAACCCTAACCATAACCTCACCTCAGCCTCACCCTCAGCCTAACTGTAAGCCTAAGCCTAATCCGAACCCTAACCCTCACCGTAATCCTAACCCGAAACCTAACCCTAACCCTAAACCTAAACCTAACCCTATCCCTCCCCATAACCCTAAATCTAACCCTAACCCTAGGCCTCACCCTAACCATAACCCTAAAACTCAATATAACCTTCACTCTTACGCGAACCCTAAGCAGAACCCTACCCTAAACCAAATCCTAACCCTAACCCTCACCCTAACCCTAAGCCTAACCTTAACCCTAACTCTCACACTCACCCTCACCCTCAACCAAACCCTCACCCTCACCCTAACCATAACCCTCACCCTAACCCTAAACCTCACCCTACCACTTACCGTCACCCTAACACTAACCCCAACCCTAACACGAACCCTCACACTAACCCTCACCCTCACCCTCACCCTAGCCCTCACCCTAACCCTAATCCTCATTCTAAACCTCACACTAAGCCAAAACTTAACCCTCACCCTAACCCTATTATTAGCCCTAATCCTCACCCTAACCCTGAACTTAACCCGAACACTAAGTCTCACCCTAATACTAAACCTAACCCTCTCGCTAAACCTAACCCTCACCCTCACCATCACCCTCAGTCTAATCCTAGCCTAAACCTAATCCTAAACCTAACCTTGACACTCACCCTAACCCTTACCCTAATCCTAACCCTAAACCTAACCCTCACCCTCAGCCCCACCCTAACCCTAATTCTAACCCTAAACCTCACCCTCACCCTAACCCTAACCCTAAACCTAAACCTCACCCTAACCCTAACCCTAAACCTCACCCACACGATAGCCCTCACCATAACCTAATCCTAACCCTAACAATCATCCTAACCCTCACTTTTAACCTAATGCTAAACCTCACCCTCACCGTCACCCTAATTCTAACCCTAACCCTCAAATTAACCCTAACCCTCAACTTCTCCATAACCCTTACCCTAACCATCACCCTATCCCGAAACTGAACCCAAACCCTACCCCTCACCCTAAACCTAACCCTCAACCTCAACCTCTCTCTCAGCCTAACCTTAAGCCGAAACGTAAACCTAACCCTAACACACAAAGGAACTCTCACCCTAAAACTAATCCTAAACCTAAACCTAACCCAAACCCTAACCCTCCACCTAACTCTCACTGTAACCCTAACCCTAGCACTAAACCTAACCCTCAACCTAACCGTGACTCTAACCCTAACCCTAACCCTAAACCTCCCGCTCACCCTAAACCTAACTCTAACCCTAACCCAAACCCTAAACCTCACCCTAACCCTAACCCTAATCCTAACCCTCACCCTAACCCTAAACCTAAACCTAACCCTCACAATAAACCTAACCCTAATCCCTACCCTCACCCTCACCCTCAGCCTAAACCCAAGCCTAATTCTAACCCTTACCCTACCCCTAACCCTAACCCTCACCGTAACCCTAACCCTAACCCTAACCCTAACACTAACCCAAAACCTAAACATAACCCTAAACGTAACCCTAAACCTAACCCTAATCCTCAGCCACACCCTCACCCTAACCCTAAACCTAACCCTAACCCTAACCCTCACCCTAACTCTAAGCCTAATCCTAAACCTAACCCTAACTTTCACACTCACACTCACCCTAACCCTATTCCTAAACTTAACCCTAACCCTAGCCCTAGCCCTCACCATAACCCTCAACCTAGCCCTCACCCTTACCCTAATCCAAACCCTAAATCTCATCCTAAACCTCACCCTAAACCTAACTCCAACCCTCACCATAACCCGAAGCCTAACCCTCACCCTCATGCTCGGCCTAAGCCTAATCCTAAGCCTAACCCTAACATTAACCCTCAACCTAAACCTAACACTAACACTAACCCTAACTCTAACCCTAAATCTCACCCTCATCCAAAACCTAACTCTAAACCTAACCCTAAAACTAAACCTCATTCTAACCCTAACCCTAACCTTCACCCTCAATGTAACTGTAACCCTAATCCTAACCCTAACCCTCACCCTAACCCTAAACTTAACCGAAACCTAACTCTCACCCTAACCCTAACCCTAACGTTCACCCTTACCCTAACCCTCACCCTCACCCTCACCCTCAGCCTAAACCTAAGCCTAACCCTTACCCTAACCCTAACCCTCACAGTCACCCTAACACTTACCCTAATCCTAAACCTAACCCTAAGCATAACCCTCATCTTTAACCTAACCCTAATCCTCACTGTAACCCTAACCCTAACCCTAACCCTAAAGCTAACCCTAATCCTCAGCCGCACCCTCACCCTAACCCAAATACTAACCCTAACCCTCACGCTAACCCTAAACCTAACCCTAACCCTAAACCTAATGCTCACACTCACCCTCACCCTAAACCTAATCCTAAAACTAACCCTATCCCTAACCCTCACCCTCACCCTCAGCCTCACCGTAGCCCTCACCCCAACCCTAATCCTAAACCTAAACCTCATCCTATACCTAACCCTAACCCTAACCCTAACCCTAAACTTAACCGAACCCTAACTATCACCCTAATCCTAACATTAACCCTCACACTTACCCTAACCCTCACCCTCAACCTTACCATCAGCCTAAATCTAAGCCTAAACCTAACGCTAACCCTAACACTCACAATAACCTTTACCGTAATCCTAATCTAACCGTAAGCCTAACCCTCACCCTCTACCTAACCCTCACCCTAACCCTAACTCTAATACTAACCCAAACACTAACCCTCAATCTCAGTCTCAACCTAAACCTAAATCTAACCTTAAAACTCACACTCATCCTAACCCTAACCCTAACCCTAACCCTAAACCTCACCCTAACCCTAAACCTAAACCTCACCCTCACCCTACCCTCATCCTAACCCTTACCGTAACCCTCAACCTAACCGTAAACTTAACCCGAACCCTAAATCTCACCCTAACCATAACCCTAAACCTAACCCTAACCCTCACCCTTAGCCTAAACCTCACGTTTACCCTTATCGTCACCCCCACTCTAAACCTCACCCTAACCCTAACACTCAACATAACACTCACCCTAACCCTAACTCTACCCCTAAACCTCACCCTCAACCTATTCCTAACTCTAACACTAACCCTAACACGAAACCACACCCTAACCCTAACCCTAACCCTCAAACTAACGCTAACACTCACCCTCAAACTCATCCTCAGCCTAAACCTAAGGCTAACTCTAACCTTCACACTCCCCCTCTCCCTAACACTAATCCTAAACCTAACCTTAACCCTAACACACACCCTCATCCTAAACCTCACCCTAACCCTAACTATAACACTAACACTAAGCCAAACACTCACCCTAACACTCACCCTAAACCTATCTCTAACCCTAAAACTCAAACTCACACTGACCCTAAACCTAACCCTAAACCTCACCCTAACCCTAACCCTAAACCTCAACTTCACCCTAACCCTCACCCTAAACCTAATCCTAAACCTAATCTTCATCCTAACCCTCACACTAACCCTAACCTTAACCTTCACCCGACACCTAACCCTCCACCTCAACCTAACCCTCAGCCTAACCCTAAGCCTAAACCTAAACCTAACCCTAATCCACACACTCACACTCACCCTAACCCTAATCCTAACCATAACCGTAACACTTAACCTCACCCTAACCCTAAACCTAAAACTAACCCTAACCCTAACCCTCATCCTAATCCTCACCTGAACCCTAACTCTAACCCTAAACCTCACCCTAACCATAACGCTCAACCTAACACTAACCCTCACGCTAACAATTACCCTCACCCTAACACTAACCCTAACTCTAACACTAACGCTCACAGTAACCCTAACTCTCACCCTAACCCTAAACCTCACCCTCACCCTAACCCTAACTATCGGCTACACCCTAGCCCCCACCCTAAACTTAATTCTAACCCTAATACTCACCCAAACCCTAACCCTCATTCTCACCCTAATCCTCACACTAACCCTAAACGTAATCCACAATCTATCCCTAATACTCACCCAAACCCTAACCCTCATTCTCACCCTAATCCTCACACTAACCCTAAACGTAATCCACAATCTATCCCTAACACTCACCCTAACCCTAACCCTCATCCAAACACTCACCCTAATCCTAACCCTATCCATCACCCTAACCCTAACCCTCACCCTCACCCTCACCTTCAGCCTAAACCTAAGCCTAAGCCTAACCCTAACCCTAACACTCACCCTTACCCTAGCCCTCACCCTAAACCTAATCCTAACCCTAACCCTCATCATAACCCTCACCCTAACCCTAATCATAACCATCACCGAAAACTTTTCCTCACTCCCAAGATCACCCTCAGCCTAACCCTAACCCTAAGCCTAACCCTAACCCTAAACCTAATGCTCACACTCAACCTCACCCTAACCCTAATCCGAAAACTAACCCTATCCCTAACACGAACCCTCACCCTAACCCTCACCAGAAGTCCTCACCCTAAGCCTAAACCTAAACCTCATCCTAACCCTAACCCTAACCCTCACACTCATGCTAAGCCTAAGCCTAAGTTAAGCCTAAGCGTAAACCTAACCCTAACCCTATCCGTCAACCTAATCCTAACCCTAACTCTCACCCTAACCCTGACCCTAACACTAACCCTAACTCTAACCCTAATCCTCACCCTCACCCTAACCCAAACTCTAAACCTAATCCTAACCCTAAACCTCATCCTAACCCCAACCCTAACCCACACCCTTACCCTCACGGTAAACATAACCCTAAAACTAACACTAACAATAACCCTAACCCTAACCCTCACCCTAACCATAACCATAACCATAACCCTCACCCTAAACCTAACCCTCAACCTAACACTAAGCCTAACCCTAAACCTAACCCTCACACTAACCCTAACCATCACCCTAACCCTAAACTTCACCCTAACACTAACCCTAACCCTCACCCTCACCCTAGCCCTCACCCTAAACCTAACTCTCATCCTCACCCTAAACCTCACACTAACCTTAACACTAATCCTCAATCTAACCCTCAACTTCACCTTAACCCTAACCCTAACCCTCACCCTCAGCTAAACCCTCACCCTAACCCTAAGCCTAACACTCACCCTAACCCTAATCCTCACCCTCAGCCTCATGCTAACCCTAACTATAACCCTAAACCTCACCCTTACCCTAACCCTAACCCTAACCCTAAACCTCAACCTAACCCTAACCCTAAAACTCACCCTCACCCTAGCCCTTACCCTAACCCTAATTCTAACCCTAACCCTCATCCTAAACTGCCCCCTAACCCTAACTCTAACCCTAAACCTCACACTCACCCTAACTTTAACCGTAACCCTAAACTTCACCCTAAACCTCACCCTAACGAAAATCCTCACCCTCACCCTCAAACTCACCGTAACTCTAACCATAACCCTAACAATAACACTAACCCTAACCCTAACCCTAACCATAACCCTCACCCTCAGCCTCACCCTCCCCACAAATTTTACCCTAACCACAACATTAACAATAACCCGAAATCTAACCCTAACACTAATCCTCACCCCCACCCTCACCCTTAACCTAAGCCTAAGCCTAATCCTAAGCCTGACCCTCTCAATGAAAGCCTAACCCTAACCCTAACCCTAAACCTAAACCTAAACCTCACCCTAACCCTAACCCTAAAACTTATCCTAATCCTCATCCTCACCCTCAACCTAACCCAAACCCTAAACTTAACCCTCACCCTAAACCTAAGCCTAATCCTTAACCTAACACTAACCCTCACCCTCAACCTCACCTTAAACCTATTCCTAACCCTAAACCTATCACTAACCCTAACCCTCACCGTAACCCTCAACCTAGCCCTAAGCCTAACCCTAATGCTAACCCTAAACCTCACCCTAACCCTCACCCTCACCCTAACACTAACCCTAACCCTAAACTTAAACCTCAACTTCATGCTCGGCCTAAGCCTTAGCCTAAGCCTAATCCTATCCCTAACCCTCACCCTAACCCTAACTGTAACACTACGGCTAACTCTAAACCTAAACCTCATTCTCACCCTAACATTAACTCTAACCCTAACCCTAACCCTAAACCTCATCCTATCCCAAAACATAACCCTCACTCTCACCCTCACCGTAACTGTAACTCTAACCCTAACCCTAACAATAACCCTAACCCTAACCCTAACCCTCACCCGAACCAAAACCCTCACCCTAAACCAAACCCTCACCCTAACAAATACCCTCAACCTAACACTAACCCTAACCCTAACACTAACCCTCACACTAAACCTAATCCTAACCCTAAACCTCAACCCAACCCTCACCCTCACACTAACCTTAACACTAACCCTAAACTTAACCCTCACCCTAAACCTCCCACTAAAACTCTATCTAAACCTAAACCTCACCCTCACCTTAACCCTAACCCTAACCCTAAACCACACCATAACAGTAACCCAAACCTTCACCAGTAACGTCACCCTCACCATAACCCTAACCCTAACCCCAACAATAACACTACCCCTAACCCTAAAACCTAACCCTAACGGAAAGCCTAACCCTAATTCTAACACTCACCCTCACCCTAACCCTAATCCTAACCCTAAACCTCAAGCTAACACTAACCCTAACCCTCACCCAAACCCTAGCACTCACCCTAACCCTAATCCTAACCCTAATCCTCATTCTAACCCTCACCCTAACCCTAACCCTAACCCTAACCCTCACCTCCAGTCTCACCCTCACCGTAACTCTAACCCTAACCCTAACAATAACACTAACCCAAACCCGAAACATCACCCTAATCCTAATCCTCACCCCCATCCTCACCCTCAGCCTAACCCTAAGCCTAAGCATAACCCTCACAATAACCCTAATCCTAAACCTAACCCTATCCATAAATCTCAACCTAACCCTCACCCTCCCCCTAACCCTAACAAAAAACCTAACCCTAACGCTCACCCTAACCCTCCCCCTCACCCTAACTCTAACCCTAAACCTCACCCTCACCCTAACACTAACCCTAACCCTAAAACTCACTCTAAACCTCACCCTAACCAAAACCCTCACCCTCACCCTCAACCTCACCGTAACTCTAATCCTAACCCTAACAATAACACTAACCTTAACCCTAAACCTAACCCTGACCCTAACCATAACCCTCAACCTCAGCCTTACCCTCACTGCAAACTTAACCCTAATCATAACACTAACAATAACCCTAACCCTAACCCTAATGCTAAACCTAATCCGCACCCCCACCCTCACCCTCACCCTCAGCCTATCCCTAAGCCTAAGCCTAAACCTAACCGTGACCCTCACCATAATCCTAAACTTAACCCTAAACTTAACCTAAACCTGACCCTAATCCTCAGCCTCAACCACACCCTAACCCAAACACTAACCCTAATCCTCACCCTAACCCTAAGCCTAACCCTAACCCTAACCCTCACCCTAAAAATTACCCTCACCCTAACACTACCCCTAACTCTCACACTAACCCTCACATTAACCCTAACTCTCACCCTAACCCTAAACCTCACTCTAACCCTAACCCTAACCCTCAGCATCACCCTAACACCCACTCTAACCTTAGTTGTAACCCTAACACTCACCCTAACCCTAACCTTCATCCTCACCCTAAACCTCACACTAAGCCTAACTCTAATTCTCAATCTATCCCTCACCCTCACACTAAACCTCACCCTAAACCTTACCCTAACAATGACCCTAATCCTAACCCTCACCCTTAGGGGAACATTCACCCTCAGCCTAACCCTCACCTTAACTCTTACTGTCACGCTCCCCCTATCAGTCACCCTAAACCTACCCCTCATTATCACACTCACCCTAACCTTAAACCTATCCATCACGCTAACCTTAAATCTCAGCCTCAGCCTTACCCTCAGCCTAAACCTAAGTCTAAGCTTAACCCTAACCCTATCACTCATTCTCACACTAGCCCTCACCCTAAACCTAATCCTAACCCTAACCATCAACCTAACCCTAACTCTCACCCTCACCCTAACCCTTACCCTAACCCTCACCCTGACCCTAAACTTAACCCGAACCCTAAATCTCACCCTAACCCTAACCCTAACCCTAACCCTCACCCTTAGCCTAACCCTCACGTTTACCCTTACCGTCACCCCCACCCTAAACCTCACCCTAAACCTAACACTCAACCTAAAACTCACCCAAACCCTAACTGTAACACTAACCCTAACAATAAACCACAACTTAAACCGAACCCTCAAACTAACATTAACACTCACCCTCAACCTCACCCTCAGCCTAAACATAAGGCTAATTCTAACCCTCACACTCCCCCTCTCCCTAACCCTAATCCTAATCCTAACCCTAACCCTAACACACACCGTCCCCCTAACCCTCACCCTAACCCTAACTATAACACTAACACTAAGCCAAACACTCACCCTAACACTCACCCTAACCCTTTCTCTAACCCTAAACCTCAAACTCACACTGACCCTAACCCTAACCTTAAACCTCACCCTAACCCTAACCCTAAACCTCACCTTCACCCTAGCCCTCACCCTAAACCTAATCCTAAACCTAACCTTCATCCTAACTCTCACACTAACCTTAACCCTAAACCTCACTCGAACCCTAACCCTTCCCTTCAACCTAACCCTCAGCCTAACCCTAAGCCTAAACTAATCCTAACCTTAACCCACACACTCACCCTTACCCTAACCCTAATCCTAACCATAACCCTAACACTTAACCTCACCCTAACCCTAAATCTAAAACTAACACTAACCTTAACCCTCATCCTAACCCTCACCTGAACCCTAACCCTAACCCTAAACCTCACACTCACCCTAACCCTAACTCTAACCGTAACTCTAACCCTAAATCTCCCCTAACTCTAACCCTCATCCTCACCCTCACCGTACCCCTAACCCTAAACCTCACAATAACCCTAAAACTAAACCTAAACCTCACCCTAACATTTACCCTCACCCTCACATTACCCCTAACTCTAAAACTAACCCTCACAGTAACCCTAACTCTCACCCTAAACCTAAACCTCACCCTCACCCTAACCCTAACCCTCAGCCTCACCCTAGCCCCCACCCTAAATTTAATTCTAACCCTAACACTCACCCTAACCCTACCCCTCATCTTCACCCTAATCCTCACACTAACCCTAACCCTAATCCTCAATCTATCCTTCACCCTCACCCTAACACTCACCCTAACCCTAACCCTCATCCAAACACTCACCCTAACCCTAACCCTATCCATCACCCTAACCCTAAACCTCACCCTCAACTTCACCCTCAGCCTAAACCTAAGCCTAAGCCTAACCCTAACCCTAATATTTACCCTCACCCTAGCCCTCACCCTAAACCTAATTCTAACCCTAACCCTCATCATAACCCTCACCCTAACCATAATCCTAAATATCAAACAAAACCTATTCCTCAAACCCAAGATCACCCTCAGCCTATCCCTAAGCCTAAGCCTAACCCTAGCCATAACCCTCACCCTCAACCTCACTGCAAACTTAAAACAAACCATAACACTAACAATAACCCTAATTTAAACCCTAACCCTAACCCTAATCCTCACACCCACCCTCACCCTCAGCCTAATACTAAGCAGAAACCTAGGCCTAACCTTAACCCTCACTGTAACCCTGCCCTAAACCTAACCCTAAACCTAAACCTAGTCCTCAGCCTCACCTTCACCCTAATCCAAACCCTAACGTTCACACTCAACCCCACCCTAACTCTAATCTGAAACCTAAACCTATCCCTAACCCTAACCCTCACCCTAACCCTCACCCTAGCCCTCACCCTAACACTAAGTCTAAACCTGAACCTCATATTAACCCTCACCCTAACCCTATCCCTAACCCTCACCCTCATGCTAAGCCTAAGACTAAGCTTAAGCCTAAGCCTAAGCCTAACCCTAACCCTCACACTAATCCGAACACTAAACCTTACCCTAACCCTCACCCTAACACTAACCCTAACTCTAACCCTAAACCTCACCCTCACCCTAACCCTAACTCTAAACCTAATCCTAAACCTAAACTTCATCCTAACCCCAACCCTAACCCACACCCTTACCCTCACGGTAAATATAACACTATAACCCTAACACTAAAAATCACCCTAAACCTAACCCTAACCCTCACCCTAACCATAACCATAACCATAACACTCACCCTAAACCTAACCCTCAACCTAACACTAACCCTAACCCTCACCCTCACCCTAGCCCTCACCCTAACCCTAACTCTCATCCTCACCCTAAACCTCACACTAACCTTAACACTAATCCTAAATCTAACCCTCACTTTCACCTTAACCCTAACCCTAACCCTCATCCTAAACTTAACCCTCACACTTACCATAACCCTCACACTCAGCATAAACTTCATTTTTAGCCTTACCGTCACCCCAACCCTAATTCTCAGGCTAACCATAACGCTCACCCTAACACCCATCCCTAAACCTAACTCTACCCCTAAACCTCACCCTCACCCTAAGCCTAACTCTAACCCTAACCCTAACACTAAACATCACCCTAACCCTAAACCTCACAATCACCCTCATCATAACCGTAATCCTAGCCCTAATCATAACCCTCACCCTAACCCTAACCCTCAACATAATACTATCCCTAACCCTCACACTCACTGAAACCCTAACCCTAATCCTTATCCTAAACCTAACCCTAACCCTCACCCTCAGCTAAACCCTCAACGTAACCCTAACCCTAACACTCACCCTAACCCTAATGCTCACCCTCAGCCTCATGCTAACCCTAACCCTAAACCTAACCTAAACCTCAAACTTACCCTAACCCTAATCCTAACCCTAACCCTCATCCTAAACCTCCTCCTAACCCTAACTCTAACCCTAAACCTCTCCCTCACCCTCACCCTAACCCTAACCCTAACTATCACCCTAACCCGAACCTTAACCCTCAACTTCATGCTCGGCCTAAGCCTAAGCCTAAGCCTAATCTTAACCCTAACTCTCACCGTAACCCTAACTGTAACACTAAGGCTAACTCTAACCCTAAACCTCACTCTCACTCTAACCCTAACTCTAACCCTAACCCTAAACCTAAACCTCATCCTAACCCAAAATATAACACTCACTCTCACCATCACTGTAACTGTAACTCTAACCCTAACCCTAACAATAACCCTAAAACCTAACCCTAACCCTCACCTGAACCATAACCCTCACCCTAACCCAAACCCTCACCCTAACAAATACCCTCAACCTAACACTAACCCTAGACCTAACACTAAGCCTCACACTAACCCTAATCCCAACCCTAAACCTCAACCTAACTCTCACACTCACACTAAACCTAACACTAACCCTAAACTTAACACTCACCCTAACCCTCTCACTAAAACTGGATCTAACCCTAAACTTCACCCTCACCTTAACAATAACCCTAACCATAACCCTAAACCCCACCATAACCCTAACCCAATTCCTCACCCTTACCCTCACTATCACCATAATTCTAACCCTAACCCTAACAATAACACTAATCCTAACCCTAAACCTAACCCTAACCCTAAGCCCAACCCTAATCCTAACACTCACCCTCACCCTAACCCTAATCCAAACCTAAACTTCACCCTAACACTAACCCTAACCCTCACCCAAACCCTAGCACTCACCCTAACTCTAATCCTAACCATAACCCTCACCCTAACCCTAACCCTAACCCTCACCTTCACCCACACCCTCACTGTAACTCTAAACCTAACCCTAACAATAACATTAAGCCTAAACTGAACCATCACCCTAACCCTAATCCTCACCCCCAACCTCACCCCCAGCCTAACCCTAAGCCTAAGCCTAACCCTCACACTAACCCTCATACTCACCCTCACCCTAACCCTAAAGCGAAACCTAACCCTATCCCTAAACCTCAACCTAACCCTCCTCCTTCCCCTAACCCTAACACTAAACCTAAACCTAACCCTCACCCTAACCCTCCCCCTCACCCTAACTCTAACCCTACACTTCACCCTGACCCTAAACAAAACCCTCACTCTCACCCTCAAACTCACCTTAACTCTAACCCTAACCCTAACAATAACACTAACCCTAACCCTAACCCTAAACCTGACCCTAACGATAACCATAACCCTCACCGCAAACTTAACCCGAACCATAACACTAACAATAAACCTAAACCTAACCGTAACCCTAAACCTAATCCGCAACCCCACCCTCACCCTCACCTTCAGTCTAACCCATAGCCTAAGCCTAACCCTCACCATAATCCTAACCTTAACCCTAAACCTAACCCTAACCCTAACCCTAAAGCTAACCCTAATCCTCAGCCTCAACCACACCCTAACCCAAACCCTAACCCAAACCCGCACCCTAAACCTAAGCCTTAACCTAACCTTAACCCTCACCCTAACACTTACCCTCACCCTAACACTAACCCTAACTCTCACACTAACCCTCACAGTAACCCTAACTGTCACCCTAACCCTAAAACTCACCCTAACCCTAACCCTAACCCTCAGCGTCACCCTAGCCCCCACCTTAATCTTAATTCTAACCCTGACCCTCACCCTAACACTAACCGTCATCCTCACCCTAAACCTCACACTAACCCTAACCCTAATCCTCAATCTATCCTTCACCCTAACCCTAATCCTTACCCAAACAATCACCCTTATCCTAACCCTCACCCTTAGGGCAACATTCAACCTCAGCCTAACCCTCATCTTTACTCTGACCTTCACGCTCACCCTAACAGTCACCCTAACCCTAACCCTCATTCTAACACTCACCCTAACCCTCACCCTATCCATCACCCTAACCCTAACACTCACACTCACCCTCACCCTCAGCCTAAACCTAAGTTTAAGCCTAACCCTAAACTTAACACTCAACCTCACCCTAGCCCTCACCCTAAACCTAATCCTAACCCTATCCCTCATCCTAAACCTCACCCTAACCCGCACCCTAACCATCACCCAAAACCTATTCCTCACCCCCAACCTCACCCTCAGCCTAACCCTAAGCCTAAACTTAACCATAACCCTCACCCTCAGCCTCACCCTCACCGCAAACATAACCAAAACCATAACACTGACAATAACACTAATTTTAACCCGAAACCTAACCCTAATCCTAACCCCCACCCTCACCCTCAGCCTAACCCTAAGCCTAACCCTAGGCGTAACACTAATCCTGATTGTGACCCTAAACATAACATTAACCCTAACCCTAAACCTAACCCTAAACCTAACCCTAATCCTCAGACGCACCCTCACCCTAACCCACACCCTAAACCTAAGCCTAAGCCTAACCCTAACCCTAACGCTCACACTCACCCTCACCCTAAACCTAATCCTAAAACTAACCCTATCCCTAACCCTAACCCTCACCCTAATCCTCATCCTATCCCAACCCCTAACACTAACACTAACATAAACCCTCACCCTAACCCTCACCCTAACCCTAATTCTAACCCTAACCCTCACCCTCGCCTTCACCGTAACCCTAACCATAACCCTAAACCTCAGCCTAACACTAACCCTAAACCTTACCCTAACCCTAACCCTAAACCTCACTCTCACCCTAGCCCTCAACCTAACCCTAACCTTAACCCTAACCCTCACCCTAACCATAACCCTCACCATAACCCTGACTTTCACACTAAACCTAACCCTAACCCTCACCCTCACCCTCACCCTAACGCTTACCTAAACCTCACCCTCACCCTAAACCAAACGCTAACCCTAACACTGACCCTAACCCTAACCCTAACCCTAACTCTCACACTCACCCTCAATCTAAACATAATCCTAAACCTATCCCTATCCCTATACCTAACCTTCATATGAACCATCACCTTAGTGCTCACCCGAACCCTAATCCTAACACTTCACCTCATCCTAACACTCACCCTAACCCTCACACTAACCCTCACCCTAACCCTAACAGTAACACTAACGCTAACTCTAACCCTAAACCTCACCCTCACCCTAACCCTAATTCTAACCCTAACCCTTAATATAAACCTCACCCTAAACCCAAACCTAACCCTCACCCTCATAGTAACCGTAAGCCTAACCCTAACCCTAACAATAACACTAAACCTAAACCTTACCCTCATTGTAACCATAACCGTCACCATAACCCTAACCCTCACCCTAACACTTACCCTCACCCTAACACTAAAACCAACCCTAACACTAATCCTCACACTAACCCTAACCATCACCCTAACCTAAACCTCACCCTAACCCTAAACCTCACCGTCACCCTAGCCCTCACCCTAACCCTAACCCTCACCTTAAACCTAGACCTAATCCTAACCCTCTACATTACCCTAACCCTCACGTTCATCATAATCTTAACCCTAACCCTAACAATAACCATAAACCTAAACCTAAACTTAAACATCACCCTCACCGTAACTCTAACCCTAACCCAAACCCTCACCCTAACCCTAACCCTGACCCTAACCCTAAAGCTAAACCTCACCATAAACCTAACACTAACCCTAATCTTCACCCTAGGACATACCCTAACCCTATTCCAACCCTAACCCTCACCCTAACCCTCTCTCTAACCCTAAACCAAACTCTCACCCTAAATCTAACCCTCACCCTCACCCTTAGCCTCATCCTAACCCTAAGCAAACACTAACCCTAACAACAACTGTCACACTCACAGTTATCGTAACCCTAATCCTAACCCTAACACCAACCCTAACCCTAACACTAAACCTAAACCTAACCCTCACCCTAACCCTCACTCTAAAGCTAACCCTAACCCTATTGCTCATCCTAGCAGAAAACCTAACGCTAATCCTATCCCTAACCCTCACCATAAGCCTCAACTTTACCCTCACTCTAAACCTAAACCTAAAGCTAACCCTCACCCTCACCCTAACCCTAATGCTAACCCTAACCCTAACACAAACACTAACCTCACACATACCCTCACCTTATCCCTAATCCTAATCCTAAACCTTACCCTAACCCTCGCCCTCACGCTAACTCTCAGACTAACCCTACCCCTAACACTAACACGAACACTAATCCTCACCCTAACCCTCACCCTAACCCTAGCTCTAATCCTATCACTCACCCTCGCCTTAACTGTAACCCTAACCCTAACCCTAAACCTCACCCTAACCCTAACCCTAAACCTCACTCTCACCCTAAACCTCACCCTAACCCTAACCCTGAACCTCACTCTCACCCTAGCCCTCACCCTAACCCTAACCCTAACCCTCAATCTCAGCCTAAGCCTAAACCTAACCCTAAGCTTAATCCTAACCCTAACCCTCAAACTAACCCTCACAATAACCCTCACCCTAACACTAACAGTAACACTAACGCTAACTCTAACCCTAAATTTCACTCTCACCCAAACCCTAATTCTAACCGTAACCCTTAATATAAACCTCACCCTAAACCAAACCCTAACCCTCACCCTCACAGTAACCGTAACCCTAACCGTAACTCTAACAATAACACTAAACCTAACCCTAACCTTCATTGTAACCCTAAGCATCACCATAAACCTAACCCTCACCCTAACACTTCCCCTCACGTTAACACTAACCCTAAACCTAACACTAATTCACACACTAACCTTAACCATCACCCTAACCATAAACCTCACCCTAAACCTAGACCTAATCATAACCCTCAACATTACCCTAACCCTCACCCTCATCATAACCTTAACCCTAATCCCCACCCTATACCTAAAACTAATTCTAACCCTAAACCTCACCCTAACTGTAACCCTAACCCTCACCCACATGATAGCCCACACACAAACCATAAACCTAAACCTAACCCTCATCCTAACGCTCACCCTAACCCTAAACCTAAACCTCACCCTAAACCTAAACCTCACCCTCACCTTCAGGCTAACCCTAAGCCTAATCATAACCCTAACCATAACCCTCACACACAACCTCACCCAAAACCTAATCCTAAACCTAAACCTATCCCTAACCCTAATCCTCACCCTAACCCTCACCCTCACCCTAACCCTGACACTAAACCTAACACTAACCCTCACAGTAAATCTCAACTTAACACTAACTCTAACCCTAAACCTCACCCTATCCCTCACTCTAACCCTAACTCTAACCCTAAACCTCACCCTCACCCTCATCCTAACCCTAATCCTAAACATCACCCTCATCCTAACCCTCACCCTAACACTAACCCTAACACTAATCCTAAACCTAATCCTCATCCTAACTCTCACCCTATCCCTAACCCTAACTCTCACTCAAACGCTAAACCTAACACAAAGCCTAACCCTAACCCTCAACCTCACCCTCACGCTCAGCTTAACCCTAAGCCTAACCTTAACCTAAGCCTAACCCAAACACTCACCCTAACACTAACCTTTATCCTAATCCTAACCCTAACCCAAACCCTCACCTTAAACCCTCACCCTCATCCTAACCCTCACACTAACCCAAACCTTAACTCTAACCATAATCCTAAACCTCACCCTAACCCTCACCCTAACCCTAAAACGAACACTAAACCTCACCCTCACCCTCACCCTAAATCTAACCCTAACCCTAAACCTCACCCTAACCATAACCCTCACAGTCACCCTCACCTTCGCAGTAACTCTAACCCTAAACCTAACAATAACACTAACCCTCACCCTAACCCTGACACTCACCCTCACCGTAACCCTAACCCTAACCCTAAACCTCACCCTAACCCTAAACCTCACCCTAACCCTAACCCTAAACCTCACTCTCACCCTAGCCCTCACCCTCACCCTAACCCTAACCCTAACCCTCACCCTAACCATAACCCTCACCATAACCCTAAATTTCACACTAACCCTAACCCTAACCCTCAACCTCAACCTAACCCTAACCCTAACCCTCACCCTCACCCTAAACCAAACCCTAACCCTAACACTGACTCTAACCCTAAGCCTAACCCTAACCCTAACCCTCACACTTACCCTCAATCTAAACCTAATCCTAAATGTAACCCTATCCCTAACCCTAACCCTCACATTAACCATCACCCTAGCGCTCACCCTAACCCTAATTCTAACCCTACAACTCATCCTAACACGCAGCCTAACGCTAACCCTAACCCTTGCCCTAACCCTAACACTAACCCTCACCCTCACTCTCGGCCTAAGCCTAAGCCTAACCCTAAGCTTAAGCCTAACCCTAACCCTCACACTAACCCTCACTCTAACTCTAACACTAACACTAACGCTAAATCTAACCCTAAACCTCACCCTAACACTAACTCTAACCCTAACCCTTAATATAAACCTCACCCTAAACCGAACCCTAACCCTCACTCTCACAGTAACCGTAACCCTAACCCTAACCCTAACAATAACACTAAACCTAAACCTAACCCTCATTGTAACCATAACTGTCACCATAACCCTAACCCACACCCTAACACTTACCCTCACCCTAACACTAACCCGAACCCTAACACTAATCCTCACACTAACCCTAACCATCACCCTAACCCTAAACCTCACTCTAACCCTAAACCTCACCCTCACCCTAGCCCTCAACCTAACCCTCACCCTAAACCTAGACCTAATCCTAACCCTCAAACTTACCCTAACCCTCACCCTCATCATAACCTTAACCCTAACACCCACCCTATGCCTAAAAATAATCCTAACCCTAAACCTCACCCTAACCCTAACCCTAAACCTCACCCTCATGCTAGCCCTCACCCTAATCCTAATGCTAAACCTAACCCTCATCCTAACCCTCACCGTAACCCTAAACCTAAAACTCACCCTAAACCTAAACCTCACCCTCACCCTCAGCCTAACCTTAAGCATAATCATAACCCTAAACATAACCCTCACACTCAACCTCACCCAAAACCTCATCCTAAACCTAACCCTATCCCTAACCCTAACCCTCACCCTAACCCTCACCCTAACCCTAACCCTAATACTAAACCTAACACTAACCCTCACAGTAAATCTCAACTTAACACTAACTCTAACCCTAAAACTCACCCTCACCCTAACTCTAACCCTCACCCTCACCCTCACCCTCAGCCTATCTCTAAGCCTAAACCTAACCCTAACCCTAAACCTCATACTCACCCTCACACTAACCCTAATCCTAATCTTAACCCTAAACCTAACCCTCACCCTAACACTAACCCTCACCATAACCCTAACCCTATCACTAACCCTAACCCTAAACCTCACCCTATCCCTCACCCTAACCCTAACTCTAAACCTAAACCTCACCCTCACTCTCACCCTAACCCTAACCCTAAACATCACCCTCATCCTAACCCTCACACTAAACCTAACCCTAACACTAATCCTAACCCTAATCCTCATCCTAACTCTCACCCTAACCCTAACACTAACTCTCACCCAAACACTAACCCTAACCTAATCCTAACCCTCACCCTCACCCTCACCCTCAGCTTAATGCTAAGCCTCACCCTAACCCTAAGCCTAATCCAAACACTCACCCTAATGCTAACCCTAATCCTAATCCTCGCCCTAACACTAAACCTCACCCTAATCCTCACCCTCATCCTAACCCTCACCCTAACCCTAAACCTAACACTAACCCTAACCCTAAACCACACCCTAAACCTCACCTTAACCCTACATGTAACCCTAAACCTCATCCTCACCCTCACACTAAACCTAACACTAACCCTAATCCTCACCCTAGGACATACCCTAACCCTAATCTAACCCTAACCCTCACACTAACCCTCACTCTAACCCTAAACAAAACACTCACCCTAAATCTCAACCTAATCCTCACCCTCAGCCTCAGCTTAAACCTAAGCCTAACACTAACCCTAACGCTAACTGTCACACTCACAGTCACCGTAACCCTACTCCTAAACCTAACACCAACCCTAACCCTAACACTAAACCTAAACCTAAACCTGCACCTAACCCTCACTCTAACCCTAACCTGAACCCTATTGCTCATCCTAGCACATACCCTAACGCTAATCCTATCCCTAACCCTCACCATAACCCTCACCCGTACCCTCACTCTAAACCTAACCCTAAAGTTAACCCTCAACCTCACCCTAAAACTAATGCTAACACTAACCCTAACACTAACACTAACCCTCACACTCACCCTCACCTTATCCCTAATCCTAATCCTAACCCTTACCCTAACCCTCACGCTCACCCTAACTCTCATCCTAACCCTACACCCAACACTAACACTAACACTAACCCTCACCCTAACCCTAATTCTAACCCTAACCCTCACCCTCGCCTTAACCGTAAACGTAACCATAACCCTAAAACTCACCCTAACCCTAACCCTAAACCTCACCCTCACCCTAAACCTCACCCTAACCCTAACCCTAAACCTCACTCTCACCCTAACCCTAACCCTAAACCTAAACCTAACCCTAAACCTAACCCTAAACGAAACCCTCAATCTCGGCCTAAGTCTAAACCTAACCCTAAGCTTAAGCCTAACCCTAACCCTCACACTAAGCCTCATCCTAACCCTAACACTAACCCTCACACTCACACTAGCCGTCACCATAACCATAACCATAACACTAAACCTAACCCTAACACTCACACTATCCCTAACCCTAACCCTAAAAATAACCCTAAACCTCACCCTCACCCTAAAACTAAACCTAACTCTAAACCTCATCCTAACCCTAACCCTAACCCTCAACATCACCCTCACCCTCAACCTTACCTTAACCTTAACCTTAACCCTAACCCTAAGAATAACCATAACCCGAAACCTAAACTTAAAACTCACCCTCACCCTAACTCTAACCCTAACCCAAACCGTCACCCTAACCCTAACCCTGACCCTAACCCTAATGCTTAACCTCACCCTAAACCTAAAACTAAAACTAATCCTCACCCTAGGACATACCCTAACCCTAATCCAACCCTAACCCTCACCCTAACCCTCACTCTAACCCTAAACCAAACCCTCACCCTAAATCTAACCCTCACCCTCACCCTCAGCCTCAGCCTAACCCTAAGCCTAACACTAAACCTAACCTTAACTGTCACACTCACAGTCACCGAAACCCTAATCCTAACCCTAACACTAACACTAACCCTAAATGTAACACTCATCCTAACCCTCACTCTAACCCTAACCCTAACAGTGTTGCTGGTTCTAGCACATACCCTAACGCTAATCCTATCCCTAACCCTCACCATATCCTTCACCCTAACCCTCACTCTAAACCTAACCCTAAAGTTAACCCTCACCCTCACCCTAACCTTAATGCTAACCCTAACCCTAACACTAACACTAACCCTCAAACTCACCCTCACCTTAACCCTAATCCTAAACCTAAGCCTTACCCTAACCCTCACCCTCAACCTAACCCTCATCCTAACCCTACCCCTAACACTAACAATAACACTAACCCTCACCCTAACCCTCACGCTAACCCTAACTCTAATCCTAACCCTCAACCTCGCCTTAAACGTAACCCTAAACATAACCCTAAACTTCACCCTAACCCTAACCCTAAACCTCACCCTCAACCTAAACCTCACCCTAACCCTAACCCTAAACCTCACTCTCACCCTAGCCCTCACCCTAACCTTAACCTAACCCTAACCCTCACCATAACCCTAACTTTCACACTAAACCTAACCCTAACCCTCACCCTCACCCTCACCCTAACCCTAACCCTCACCATAACCCTAACTTTCACACTAAACCTAACCCTAACCCTCACCCTCACCCTCACACTAACCCTAACCCTAACCCTCACCCTCACCCTAAACCAAACCCTAACCCTAACATTCACTCTAACCCTAAGCCTGAGCCTAACCCTCACCCTAACCCTCACACTCACCCTCAATCTAAACCTAATCCTACACCTAACCCTATCCCTAACCCTAATCCTCACATTAACCATCACCCTAGCGCTCACCCTAACCCTAATCCTAACACTACACCACATCCTAACACTCACCCTAACCCTAACCCTAACCCTCAACCTAACCCTATCCCTAACCCTAACCCTCAGTCTTGGCCTAAGCCTAAGCCTAACCCTAAACCTCACTCTAACCCTCAGCTTAACTCTAACACTAACACTAACGCTAACTCTAACCTTAAACCACACCCTCACCCTAACCCTAACTCTAACCCTAACCCTTAATATAAACCTCAACCTAAACCGAACCCTAACCCTCACCCTAACAATAACCGAAACCCTAACCCTAACCCTAACAATAACCCTAAATTTAGCCCTAACCCTCATTGTAACCATAAATGTCAACATAACCCTAAATCTCACCATAACACTTACCCTCACCCTAACACTAACCCCAACCCTAACACTAATCCTCACACTAACCCTATCCATCACTCTAACCCTAAACCTCACCCTAACCCTAAACCTCACCCTCACCCTAGCCCTCACCCTAACCCTAACACTCACCCTAAACCTAGACCTAATCCTAACCCTCAACCTTACCCTAACGCTCACCTTCATCATAACATTAACCTTAACCCTCACCCTATGCCTAAACTTAATCCTAACCCTAAACATCTCCCTAACCCTAAGACTAAACCTCACCCTCATTCTAGCCCTCACCCTAATCCTAATCCTAAATCTAACACTCATAATAACCGTCACCCTAACCCTAACCCTCAACCTCACCCTCAGCCTAACCCTAAGCATATTCATAACACTAATCATAACCCTCACACTCAACCTCACCCAAAACCTAATCCTAAACCTAACGCTATCCCTAACCCTAACCCTCACCCTAACCATAACCCTCACCCTAAACCTAACCCTAACACTAACCCTAACACTAACCCTCACACTAAACCTCAACATAACACTAACTCTAACCCTAAACCTCACCCTCACCCTAACGCTAACCCTCACCCTCACCCTCACCCTCAGCCTATCCCTAAGCCTAAACCTAACCCTAATCCTAACCCTCATACTCACCCTCACACTAACCCTAATCCTAATCCTAACCCTAAACCTAACCCTCACCCTAACACTAACCCTCAACCTAACCCTAACCCTAACACTAACCCTAACCCTGAACCTCACCCTATCCCTTACCCTAACCCTAACTCTAACCCTAAAACTCACCCTCGCCCTCACCCTAACCCTAATCCTAAACATCACCCTCATCCTAAACCTCAACCTAAACCTAACCCTAACACTAATCCTAACCCTAATCCTCATCCTAACCCTAACACTAACTCTCACCCAAACGCTAACCCTAACCCAAACCCTAACCCTAATCCTCACCATCAACCTCACCCTCAGCTTAACGCTAAGCCTAACCCTAACCCTGAGCCTAACCCAAACACTCACCCTAACACTAAACCTAATCCTAATCCTAACCCTAACTCTAAAGCTCACCCTAACTCTCACCCTCATCCTAACCCTCACCCTAACCCTAACCCTAACACTAACAATAACCCTAAACCTCACCCTAACCATCAATCTAACCCTAAATATAACCCTAAACCTCACCCTCACCCTCACCCTAAACCTAACCCTAACCCTAAACCTCACCCTAACCCTAACCCTCACACGCACCCTCACCTTCACCGTAACTCTAACCCTAACCCTAAAAATAACACTAACCCTCAACCCAAACCTAACACTCACCCTCACCATAATCGTAAACCTGACCCAAACCCTCACCCTAACCCTTACCCTAACCCTAATCTAAACCTAACCCTAACCCTAAATCTAACCCTCACCCTCAGCCTCACCCTCACTATAAACTTAAACCTAACCATAACACTAACAATAACAATAACCCTACCTTAATCTTACCCTCACCCTCACACTAACCCTAACCCTCACCCTAACCCTAAGGCTCACCCTCAATGTAACACTCACCCTAACACTAAACCTAACCCTATCCCTAAACCGCACCCTAACTCTAACCCTAACCCTCACCCTCACCCTAGCACTCACCCTAGCCCTAATCTTTTTTTTTTTGGTTTTTCTTTTTTTTTTTAAATTTTATTTTATTTTATTTGAGAACATACTGTACAGAGGGGCTACAATTACATGGGCAGGATAATGCATACATTTCTTACCAAGCATTGCAGCCTCCTCCTTTGTTTACACTTCAACTCCCTTCCCAGCCTCCCTCCTCCCCCCACCCAATTATACCCCCTCCCCCCCACACCAACATTGTAAAGCTGGTTTTGACATGCCCTAATCTTAAACCTAAACATCACCCTAAGCCTCACCCTAACACTAACCCTAACCCTCACCCTAACCCTAAAACTCTAACAATCACCCTAACCCTAACCCTCACCTGCACCCTCAAGCTCAGCCTAAGCATAAGCCTAGGCCTAAGGTTAACCCTAACCCTCACCCTCACACTCAGCTTAATACTAAGCCTAAACCTGACCCTAACCCTATCCCTCACCCTCACACTAGCCCTCACCATAACCTAAACCATAACACTAAACCTAACCCTAACACTCACACTATCCCTAACCCTAACCCTAACCCTAACCCTAAACCTCACCCTCACCCTAACACTAAACCTAACTCTAAACCTCATCCTAACCCTAACCCTAACCCTCAACATCACCCTCACCCTCACGCTTAGCTTAACCTTAACCTTAACCCTAACCCTAAGAATAACCATGACCCAAAACCTAAACTTAAAATTCACCCTCACCGTAACTCTAACCCAAACCCAAACCCTCACCCTAACCCTAACCCTGACCCTAACCCTAACGATAAACCTCACACTAAACCTAACATTAACCCTGAATCTAAACCTTACCCTCACCTTCGCCTTAACCGGAACCCTAACCATAACCCTAAAACTCATCCTAACCCTAACCTAAAACCTCACCCTCACCCTAAAACTCACCCTAACCCTAACCCTAAACCTCACTCTAACCCTAGCCCTCACCCTAGCCCTCACCCTAACCCTAACCCTAACCCTAAACCTCACCCTAAACATAACCCTCACCATAACCCTAACTTTCACACTAACCCTAACCCTAACCCTCACCCTCACCCTAACCCTAACCCTAACCCTCACCCTCACCCTAAACCAAATCTTAACCCTAACACTCACTCTAACCCTAACCCTAACCCTAACCCTAATCCTCACACTCACCCTCAATCTAAACATAATCTTAAACCTAACCCTATCCCTAACACTAACCCTCACATTAACCATCACTCTAGCGCTCACCCTAACCCTAATCCTAACCCTACACCTCATCCTAACACTCACCCTAACCCTAACCCTAACCCTCACACTAACCCTCACCCTAACCCTAACATTAACACTAACGCTAACTCTAACCCTAAACCTCACCCTCACCCTAACACTAACTCTAACCCTAACCCTTAATATAAACCTCACCCTAAACCTAAAACTAACCCTCACATTAACCGTAACCTTAACCCTAACAATAACGCTAAACCTAACAATAACCCTCATTGTAACCATAACCGTCACCATAACCCTAAACCTCACCCTAACACTTACCCTCACTCTAACACTAACCATAACCCTAACCCTAAACCTAACACTAACCATAACCCTAAACCTCTCCCTATCCCTTACCCTAACCCTCAAACTCACCCTCACCCTCATCCTAACCCTAATCGGAAACATCACCTCATCCTAACCCTCACCCTAACCCTAACCCTAACACTAATCCTAACCCTAATTCTCATCCTCTCACCCTAACCCTAACTCTCACTCAAACGCTAACCCTAACCCAAACCCTAACCCTAAACCTCACCCTCACCCTCACCCTCAGCTTAACGCTAAGCCTAAGCCTAACCCAAACACTCACCCTAACACTAACCCTAATCCTAATCCTAACCCTAACTCTAACCCTCACCCTAACCCTCACCCTCATTCTAACCCTCACCCTAACCCTAACCCTAACACTAACCCTAACCCTAAACCTCACCCTAAACCTCACCCTCACCCTACATCTAACCGTAAACCTCACCCTCACCCTCAACCTAAACCTAACCCTAACCCTAAACCTCACCCTAACCCTAACCCTCACACTCACCCTCACCTTCGCCGTAACTCTAACCCTAACACTAACAATAACACTAACCATCACTTTAACCCTAACACTCACCCTCACCTTAATCCTAACCCTAACCCAAACCCTCACCCTAACCTTTACCCTAACCTTAATCTAAACCTCACCCTAACCCTAAACCTAACCCTCACCTCAGCCTCACCCTCACTGTGAACTTAAAACTAACAATAACACTAACCCTAACCCTAATCTAACCCTCACCATCACCCTCACCCTAACCCTAACCCTCACCCTAACCCTAACCCTCACCCTCACCGTAATCCTCACCCTAACACTCACCCTAACCATAACCCTAAACCTCACCCTAACTCTAACCCTAACCCTCACCCTCACCGTAATCCTCACCATAACACTCACCCTAACCATAACCCTAAACCTCACCCTAACTCTAACCCTAACCCTCACCCTCACCCTAGCACTGACCCTAGCCCTAATCTTAAACCTATACCTCACCCTAACCCTCACCCTAACCCTAAAACCCTAACAATCACCCTAAACCTTACCTTCACCTTCACCCTCAAGCTCGGCCCAAGCATAAGCCTAAGCCTAAGGCTACGCTTAACCATCAGAGTCACGCTCACCCTCACTGTAACCGTAACACTAACCCTAACCCTAACCCTCACACTAACCCGCACCCTAACGCTAACCCTAACCCTAAACCTCACCCTCACCCTAAACCTATCCCTCACCCTCACCCTCAGCCTAACCTTAAGCCTAAGCCTAACCCTAACCCTCATCCCCACCCTCAGCTTAACACTAAGCCTAAGCCTAAACCTAACCCTAACCCTCACACTCACACTAGCCCTCACCATAACCCAAACCATAACATTAAACCTAACCCTAACACTCACACTAACCCTAACCCTAACCCTAACAATAACCCTAAACCTCACCCTCACCCTAACACTAACCCTAACTCTAAACCTCATCCTAACCCTAACCCTAACCTCAACCTCACCCTCACCCTCACCCTTACCTTAACCTTAACCCTAACCCTAAGAAGAACAATAACCCTAAACCTAAACTTAAAACTAACCCTCACCGTAACTCTAACCCTAACCCAAACCCTCACCCTAACCCTAGCCCTCACCCTAACCCTAGTGCTAAACCTAACCCTCAATTTTAACCTTACTGTCACCCTCAACCTATCCCTAACCCTAACCCTAACCCTCATCCTAACCCTCAGCCTAACCATAACCTAACCATCACGCTAACCCTAACCTTCAACCTCACACTCAGCATCAGCCCTAACCTAAGCCTAAACCTAGGCCTAACCCTAACCCTCACCCTCACCCTAGCCCTCACCCTAATCCTAACCCTAACCCTCATCCTAACCCTAACCCTAACACAAACAATAACCCTAACCCTAACCCTCATTCTAACCATAAGCCTCACCCAAACCTTAACCCTCACCCTAACACTTACCCTCGCCATAACACTAACGCTAACCCTAACACTAACCCTCACACTAACCCTAACCATCACCCTAACCCTAACACTCACCCTAACCCTAGCCCTAACCCTAATCCTAAACCTAACCCTCACCCTAACACTTACCCTCACCCTAACACTAACGCTTACCCTAACCCTAAGCCTAACCCTAACCCTAATCCTCACCCTCACGCTAGCCCTCACCCTAAACCTAATTCTAACCCTAACCCTAATCTTAACCCTAAACCTAACCCTAACCCTAACCATCAACCTAAACCTAATCATCATCCCCACACTCACCCTCAGCCTAACCCTAAGCCTAAGCCTAAGCCTAACCCTAACCCTCACCCTCACACTCACCAAAACCCTAATCCTAAACCTAACCCCAACCCTAAACCACAACCTAACCCTCATCCTAACCCTAAGCCTAACAATAACCCTAACCCTAACCCTCACCCTAACCCTAATTCTAAATCTCACCCTCACCCTAAACCTAAATCTCACCCTCACCCTCACCCTCACCGTAACTCTAACCCTAACCCTAACAATAACATTAACCCTAACCCTAACCCTAACGCTCACCCTCACTGTAACCCTAACCTAAACCCAAGCCCTCACCCTAACCCTAAACCTAAACCTAACCCTAAACCACACCCTAACCCTAAACCTATACCTCACCTTCAGCCTCACCCTCACTGTGAACTTAACCTTAACCTTAACACTAAAAATAAACCTAACCCTAATCCTAACACTTACCCTCACACTAACCCTAACCCTAATCCTCACAGTAACCATAACCCTGACCCTCACCCTAACACTAAACCTAATCCTAATACTTAACCTCGCCATTATGGTAACTCTAAACCTCACCCTCACCCTTGCCCTCATCCTAACCCTAATCCTAACTCTAAACCTCATCCTAACCCTCACCCAAACCCTAACCCTCACCCTCACCCTCACCCTCTGCCTAACCCTATGCCTAAGCCTAACCCTAACCCTAACCCTCACACTCGCCCTCACCCTAACCCTAATCCTAACACTAACCCTAACTCTAACACTAACCCTCACCCTAACCCTCCCCTAACACTAAATCTAAACCTAAACCTCACCCTCAACCTAACCCTATCTCTAACCATAACCCTAAAACTAAACCTCACGCTAACCCTAACCCTAACCCTCCCCCTCTCCCTAAACCTAAAAATAACACTAACTCAAATACTAATCCTAATCCTAACTATAACTCTCACCCTAACCCTAACCCTCACCCTAACACTTACCCTCACCCTAAAACTTACCCTAATCTAACGCTAACCCTCACACTAACCCTAACCATCACCTTAACCCTAAACCTCAACCTAACCCTATCCCTAACCCTCACCCTCACCCTAGGCCTCATCCTAACCCTACCCCTCATCCTCACCCTAAACGTCACACTAACCCTAATACTAATACTCAGTCTAACCCTCACCCACACCTTAACCGTAACCCTAATCCTCACCCTAACCCTAACCCTCACATTTACCCTTACTGTCACCCTCACCCTAAACCTCACCCTAACCCAAAACCTCATCCTAACCCTCAGCCTAACCGTAACCCTAACCATCACGCTAACCCTAACCCTCAACCTCACCCTCAGCCTCATCCTAAACCTAAGCCTAAGCCTAACCCTAACACTCACCCTCACCCTAGCCCTCACCCTAATCCTTATCCTAACCCTAACGCTCATCCTATCCCTAAACCCAACCCCAACAATAACCCTAAAACTAAACCTAACCCTCATTCTAACCATAAACCTAACTGTAACCCTAACCCTCACCCTAAAACTTACCCAAACCCTAACACTAACCCTAACCATAACACTAACCCTCACACTAACCCTAACACTCACCCTAACCCTAACACTCACCCTAACCCTAAACCTAACCCTCAACCTCACCCTATCCCTCACCCAACCTTAACTATCATCCTCACACTAACCCTAAAACTAATCCTCAATCTAAACCACACCCTCCACCTAACCCTAACTCTAACCCTCACTCTAACCCTAACCCTCACATTTACCGTAATCCTCATTCTCAGCCTAACCCTCAACTTTACACTTACTATCACCCTCCCGCTAACCCTCACACTAACCCTAACCCTCATCCTAACCCTCACCCTGACCATAACCTTAAGCATCACCCTAACTCTAACCCTCACACACACCCTCACCATAACACTAACCCTCACAGTAACACTAACTCTAACCATAAACGTCACCCTCAGCCTAACCCTAACCCTAATCCTAATCCTAAACATAACCATAACCCTAACCCTTACCCTAACACTCACCCTAACCCTAACCTTAACACTAACCCTAACCCTAACCCTCACCCTAACACTAACTCTAACAATAAACTTCACCCTCACCCTAATCCTAAACTTAAAGCTCACCCTAACCCTAACCCTATACCTCACCTTCACGCTAGCGCCCACCCTAACACTAATACTAACCCTAACCCTCATCCTAACCCTCAACCTAACATTAATCTTAACTCTCACCCTAACCTTAAACCTCACCCTCAACCTCACCCTCAGCCTAACACTAAGCCTAACCCTAAACCTAACCCTAACCCACACGCTCACCCTCAACCTTACCCTAATCCTAACCCTAACCCTAACTCTAACCCTAACACTCATACTAACCCTCACCCTAACCCTAACCTAACACTAACTCTAAAACGAACCCTAACTGTAACCCTCACCCTAAGCCTAAATCTAACCATAAACCTCACCTTCACCCTAACCCTAATTCTAACCCTAATCTTAACCCTGAACCTCACCCTAAACCTAACCCTAACCCGCACCCTATCTATAAATCTCACCCTAACCCTAACCCTCACCCTAACACTAACCCTAACCCTAACACTAACCCTCACACTAACCCTAAACCTCACCCTAAGCGTAAACCTCACCCTAACCCTAACACTAACCCTAACCCTCACCCTCACCCTAGCTCTCACTCTAACCCTAATTCTAACCCTTTCCTTCACATAACACTAACACTCATCCTCAACATAAAGCTCACACTAACCCTAATCCTAATCCAAAATCTAACCCTCAGCCTCACCCTAATCCCTAACCCACACCCTTGCCCTAACCCTCACCCTAACTGTAACACTCTCCCTTATCTTAACCATCACCCTCAGCCTATCCCTCAACTTTAACCTTACCATCACCCTCACCCTAACCCTCACCCTATCCCTAAACCTCATCCTAAATTTCAAGCTAACCATAACCCTAACCATCACCCTAAACCTAACCCTCACCCTCACCCTCACCCTAGCCTTCACCCTAATCCTAATCCTAACCCTAACCATCATCCTAAACCTCACTCTAACCCTAAACCCTAACCATCACCCTAAAACTAACCCTCACCCTCAACCTCACCATCAGACTAAAACTATTCATAAACCTAATCCTAACCCTAAACCTGAACCTCAAACTAACCCTCACCCTAATCCTAACCCTAAGACTAACCCAAACCTTAACCCTAACCCTAACCCTCCCCCTATCCCTAACACTAACCCTAACCCTAACCCTAACACCAACACTCACACGTATTCTAACCCTAAACTTCATCTTAACCGTAACCCTAACTCTCACCCTCACCCTCACCCTAACCCTCACCCTAATCCTAACCCTAAGCCTAAGCCAAACCGTAACCCTAAACCTCACATTCACAGTCACCCTAACCCTAATCCTAACCCTAACTCTATCCCTAAACCTCAACCTAACCCTCACCCTCACCCTAAGGCTAAAACTAACCCTAAACCTAATGCTCACCCTAAACCTAAACTTCACCCTAACCCTAATCGTAACCCTAATCCTCATCCCCACCCTCAACCTCAGCCTAAACCTAAGCCTAACCCTAACACTAACCCTAACTCTAACCCTAAAGCTCACCCTCACCCTAACCCTATCTCTAACCCTAACCCTAAACCTCACCCTAACCCTAACCCTAACCCTCAACCGCACCCTCACCCTCACCTTAACTCTAACCCTAACCCTAACAATAACACTAACCCTAACACTAACCATCACCCTAACCCTAATCCTCACACTCACCCTCACTCAAAGGTTACCCAGAGCCTAAGCCTAACCCTTACCCTAACCCTCACCCTCACCCTAACCCTAATCCTAACCCTAACCCTATCCATAAACCTCAACCTAACCCTTTCCCTCACCCTCAAGCTCGGCAGAAGCCTAAGCCTAAGCCTTACCGAACTCTAACACTCACCCTAACCCTCACCCTAACCCTAACCATAACACTAACTCTAACTCTAACCCTAAACCACACCTTCACACTAAGCCTAACTCTAACCCTAACTTTAAACCTAAACCTCACCTTAACCCTAAGCCTAACCCTCACCCTCACCGTAACTGTAACCCTAATCATAACCATGACAATAACCCTAACCCTAAACCTAAACCTCACCCTAACCATAACCCTCAACATAAACCTAACCCTCAATCTAACCCTCACACTCACCCTAACCCTAACCCTAACCCTCACCCTAACCCTCACCCTAACCCTAATCCTCACCCTTACCATAAACATCACCCTAACATTAACCCTCACCTTTACCCTTACCGTCACCTCACCCTAACACTAACCCTCATGCTAACCCTCACCCTCAACTTAACCCTAACCATCACCCTAACCCTAAACCTCACCCTCAACCTCCGCCTCAGCCTAACCCTAATCCTAACCCTAAACCACATCCTAACCCTCAAGGTAACTATAACACTAACCATCTCTTTAAACCTAATCTTCATCTCCACCCTCATCATCAGCCTAAACCTAAGCCTAAGCCTAAACCTAACCCTAACCCTAACCATCACTTTAACCCTAACCCTAATACTAACACTAACCCTAAACCTAAACCTCACCCTCACCCTAAACCAAACCCTAACCCTAAACCTAAGCCTACCCCTAACCTTAACCCTCACACTCACTCTCAACCTAAACCTAATCCTAAACCTAACCCTATCCCTAAACCTAACCCTCACACTAACCCTCAACCTAAGCCTAACTGTAACCCTAAACCTCACCCTCACCCTCATCCTAAACGTAAACCTAAACCTAACAATAACAATAACCCTAACACTAACCCTAAACCTCACCCGAACACTTAACCTCACCCTAACCCTAAACCGAACCCTCACTCTCATCTTAGCCCTCACCCTAAACCTAATTCTAACCCTTTCCCTCACCCTAACCCTAACCCTCATAAACAATCTAACCCTCACCCTCACCCTAACACCTAACCCTCACCCTTACCCTAACCCTCACCCTAACCCTAACCCTCAACCTTAACTTAACCCTCACACTTAGCCTAACCCTCAACTTTACCCTTACCCTCATCCTCACCCTAACCCTCACCCTATCCCTAAACCTCAGGCTAACCTCATCCTCACCCTAACCTTAACCCTCCCCCTCCCCCTCCCCCTCCGACTAACATTAAGCCTAAGCCTAACACCAACCCTAACCCTAACACTAACCCAAAATCTCACCATAACCCTAACCCTAACCCTCACCTTCACCCAAGCCAATACCCAAACCCTAAACCTAAGCCTAACCCTCACCCTAACCTTCACTCTAACCCTAACCTCAACACTCACCCTAACTGTAAACCTCACACTAACCCTCACCTTAACCCTAAGCCTAATCCTAACCCTAACACTAAGCCTCACCCCCACCCTAAACCTCACACTAACCCTAACCCTAACAGTAAAACTAACCCTAACCCTCAACTTCACCCTAGCCCTCACCCAAACCCTAACCCTCATCCTCATCCTAAACCTCACACTAAACCAAACACTAACCCTCAATCTAACCCTCACCCTCACCCTAACCCTAATCCGAACCCTCACCCTTAACATAACCCTCACCCTCAGCCTAACCCTTACCTTTACTTTTATTGTCACACTCATTCTAAACCTCACCCTAATCCTAACCCACATCCTAACCCTCACCCTAACCATAATCCTAACCATCACCCTAACCCTAATGCTCACCCTCACCTTCAGCCTCAGCCTAAACCTAAGCCTAAACATAACCCTAAACTTCACACTCATCCTAGCCCTCAAGCCTAAACCTAATCCTCACCCTAAGCTTCATGTTAAATCTCTACCTAACCATAACCGGAATCATCATTCTAAACCTAATCCTCATCCCCACCCTCACCCTCAGCCTAACCTAAGCCTAAGCCTAACCCTAACCCTAATCCTCACACTAACCCTAACCCTAATCCTAATCCTAACCCTAACCCTAAACCTAAACCTAAACCTCAACCTAACCCTCACCCTAACCCTAACCCTAACACTAACCCTCAACCTCACCTTAGTCCTCACCCAAAACCTCACCCCCAACTTAACCCTCACCCTTACCGTACCCCCAACCCTAAATCTGACCCTAACCCTACCCCTACCCCTAACCCTAAACCTCACCCTAACCCTAACCCTAACACTCCCCCTCACCCTAGCCCTCACCCTAATCCAAATTGTAACCCTAACCCTCATCCTAACCTTCATCATAATCCTAACGCTAACCCTCACACTAACCCTAAAACTAATTCTAACCCTCAACCAAACCTTAACACTGACCCTCACCATAAACCTAAACCTAAACCTCACCCTAACCCGAAACCTAACCCGAAACCTAAACCTCACCATAACCCCAACCCTAACCCTCACCCTCAACCTTGCCCTCATCCTAACCCTAATTGTAACCCTAACCCTCGTGCTAACCCTCAACCTAACCCTAAGCCTGACCCTATACCTAGCCCTAATCTTAAATCTCAACCTAACCATAAACCTAAACCTCACCCTAACCCTAACCCTAACCCTCACCAGCATGCTAGCCCTCACGCTAAACCTAATCCTAAACCTAACACTCATCCTAACCCTCACCCTAACCCTAACCCTAACCCTCATTCTAACCCTAACCCTCACCTTCACCCTCAGCCTAACCCTAAGCCTAACCCTAACCATAACCCTCACACTCACCCTCACACAAACCCTAATCCTAAACCTAACCCTATACCTAACATTAACCCTCACCCTAACCCACATCCTAACCCTAACACTAACACTAACACTAACCATCACCCTAAACCTGAACCTCACCCTAACCCTAACACTAATCCTCAACTTCAACCTAGCCCTCATCCTAACCGTAACCCTCATCCTCACCATAAACCTCACACTAACCCTAACACTAATCCTCAATCTAACACTAACCCTCAAGCTCACCCTAACCCTAACCCTCAAATTAACATTAACTCTAACCCTAAACCTCACCCTCACCCTCACCCTAACACTCACCCTCACCCTCACCTTCAGCCTATCCCTAAGCCTAACCCTAACCCTAAACCTAACCCTCACACTCACCCTCACCTTAACCCTAATCCTAATCCTAACCCTAAACCTAACCCTCACCCTAAACTTAACCCTCACCCTAACCCGAACCCTAACAGTAACCCTAACCCTAAACCTCATCCTATTCCTCACCCTAACCGTAACGGTAACTCTGAACCTCCCCCTCCCCATCCCCCTAACCCTAACCCTAAACATCACCCTCACCTTAGCCCTCACACTAAACCTAATCCTAACCTTAACCCTCATCCTAACCCTCACCATAACCTTAAACCTAACCCCCACACTAACCCTATCATTCACCCTTAACCTTACCCTTAGCCTAACCCTAAAACTAATCCTAAGCCACACACTCTCCCTCAACCTAAACCTAAATCTAACCCTTACCCTTACCCTAACCCTCACCATCAAACTCACCCTTAGCCTAACCCTAAGCCTAACCCTATACATAACCCTAACCCACACACTCACCCTCAACCTAACCCTAATCCTAACCCTAAACCTAACGTGAACCCTAACCCTCACTCTAACCCTAACCCTCAACCTAACCCGAACCCTAAACCTCAGCGTAACCCTAACCCTAACCCTCACCCTCACCTTAGCCCTCAGCCTAACCCTAATCTTAACCATAACCCTCATGATAACCCTCACCCTAACCCTAACACTAACCCTCACCCTCAACCTAGCCCTAATCCAAACTCTCAACCTAACCCTAAACCTCACCCTCACCATAACCCTAACCCTATCCTTCAACCTATCCCTAAACCTAACCCTAACGCTAAACCTCGCCCTAACCCTAACCCTAACCCTCACCCTAACACTAGCCCTCACTCTAACCCTAATCCTAACCTTAACCCACATCCTAACCCTCAATCTAAACCTAAACCTAACCCTCACCCTAACCCTAACTCTCAACCTTAACCTCACCCTTAGCCTAACCCTAAGCCTAAACCTAAACCTAAACCTAACCCATACACTCACCCTCAACCTAACCCTAAACCTAACCCTCACCCTAAACCTAACCTTCACCCTCAACCTCACCCTTAGCCTAACCCTAAGCCTAACCCTATACATAACCCTAACCCACACACTCACCATCACCCTAACCCTAATATTAACCCTAACTCTAACACTAACCCTCACATTCACTGTAAGGGTAACCCTAACCCAAACCCTAACAATAACCCTAACCCTAACTCTAACACTCACCCTAATCAAAATACTCACCCTAACCCTAACGCTATCCCTAAAAGTTACCCTCACCCTTACACTAACCCTAACCCTAACATTAACCCTCACATTAATCTTAACCCTCAACCAAACCCTAAACGTCACCCTAACCCTAACCCTCACCCTCACTCTAGCCCTCACCCTAATCCTAATTCTAACAGTAACCCTTACCCTAACCCAAACCCTTAACCCTAACAATTACCCTTATTTTAACCCTCACCCACAGCCTAAACCTCACCTTTACGCTTACCATCAACTTCACCGTAACACTCAGCCTAACCCTAACCCTCATCCTAAACCTCACCCTAAACTTAACCCTACCCATCACACTAACCCTAACCCTCACCCTCAGACTAAAAATAAGCCTAAGCCTAAACCTAAACCTAACCCTCAACATCACCCTAGCCCTCACCCTAACCCTAATCCTAACCCTAACTCTCATCCTAACCCTCAACCTAACCCTAAACCTAACCATCACCCAAACCCTAATCCTCACACCCAACCTCACCCTCAGCCTAACCTAAGCCTAAGCCTAACCCTAACCCTAACCCTCACACTCACAGTCACCCTAACCCTAATCCTAACCCTAACCCTAACCATAACCCTTAACCTCAACCTAACCCTCACCCTATCCCTAACCCTAACACTAACCCTAACACTAACCCTCCCACTAACACTAACTCTAACCCTAAACCTCACACTCATCCTAACCCTAACCCTCACCTCACCCTAACCGTAAGCCTAACCTCAACTGTACCCTAACCCACACCCTCACTGTAACTCTAACCCTAACCCTAACAATAACACTAATCCTAACCCTAAACCTAACTCTAACACTAATCCTAGCCCTAACCTCACCCTCAGTCTCACCCTCACTGCAAACGTAAACATAACCATAACAGTAACAATAATTGTAACCCTAACCCTCATCCTAATCCTCACGCTCACCCTAACACTCATCCTACCCCTAACCCTCACCCTAACCCTAACCCTCACCCTCACCATAACCCTAACCCTCATCCTCACCCTCACCCTCACCCTAACCCTTGTTCTCACCCTAACCCTAATCCTAACCCTAATCCTCAACCTAACACTAACCTAACCCTAAACATAACCCTCACCCTAACTCTAATCTTAACACTAATCCTTAACCTAACCCTAACCCTCACCCTAACCCTCAGCTGAAACCTAAGCCTAACCCTAACCCTAAACCTCACCCTCACACTTACCCTCACCATAACCCTAGCTGTAACACTAAACCTAACCCTAACACTCCCAGTAAACCTAACCGTAAAACTAACTCTAACCCTAAACCTCACCCTCACCCTAATCCTAACCCTAATCCTAAACCTAAACTTAACCCTCACCCTCACCCTCACCCTAATGCTAACCCTAACCCTCAGACTCACCCTAACCCTAATCCTAACCCTCATCCTATCCCTAAACCTAACCCTCAGCCTAATCTTCATCCTAACCCTAATCCTAACTCTAACCCACACCCTATCTTTAACCCTAAACCTAACCCTCAACCATACCCTAACCCTCAACTTCATCCTCAACCTCACCCTCACCCTCACCCTAACCCTCACCCTCACCCTCACCCTAACCATAATCATAAACCTAACCCTCACACTAAACCTAACTCTGACACTCACCCTCACCTTATGCCTAACCCTACACTAAAGCGTAATCCTAAACCTAACTCTCACTCTCACCCTCACTCTAAACTTAAACCTTACCCTAAACCTAAACCTAACCCTCACCATAACCATAACCCTAAACCTCACCATAACCGTAACACTAAGCCTAACCCTAACCCTCACTCTAAACCTACCATTAACCCTAATGCTATCCCTAACTCTCACCCTCACCCTAAACCTCATTCTAACCCTTACCCTAACCCTAAACCTCACCCTAACCCTAATCTTAACACTAACACTAAACCTCACCCTAACCCTCACCCTAACACTAAACCTAAACCTAAGCCTCACCCTAATGCTCACCCTAACCCATATCCTAACCCTAACCCTCACCCTCACCCTAACGCTCACCCTAAAACATACCTTCATCCTAAACCTAACCCGAATCCTAACACTAACCTTCACCCTCACCTAACCTAACCTGGATCCTAACCCTCACAGTAACCCTCACCCTAAATATCACGCTATCCCTAAACTTCACCTTCACCCTAAACCTCATCCTAACCCTTACCCTCACCATAACCCTAACCCTAACCCTAACACTAATCCTCACCGTAACCTTAACCCTCACCCTCACCCTAACCCTCAACCTCACCTAAAACCTCACCCTAACCCTAACCGTCAACCACACCCTAAAACTCACCCTCACCCGAAACCTACCCCTCACCCTAACCCTACCCTAACCCTCAACCTAACCCTAACTCTCACCCTAACCCTAACTCTAACCCTCACCCTAAACATAACCCTGATCCTAAACCTCACCCTAACCATAACCCTAACACTAATGCTAACCCTAAACCTCACTCTCACCCTATCCCTCACCCTTACCCTTATCCTCACACTAACCCTAACTCTAACCCTAATTCTCACATTAACCCTAACCCTCACCCTCACCCTAAGCCTAACCCTCACCCTATCCCTAATCCTAACCCTCATGCTATCCCTAACCCTAACCCTAAACCTCACCCTAACCCTAACCCTAACCCTAATGCTATCCTTAACCCTCATCCTCACCCTAACCCTCACTCTAACCCTTACCAACAACCTAACCCTCAACCTAACGCTAACCCTAATGCTATTCCTAACCCTCACCCTAACCCTAACCCTCACTCTAACCCTTACCAACACCCTAACCCTCACCCTAACGCTAACCCTAACCCTAACACTAACCCTCACCCTAACCCTCACCCTAAACCTAAGCCTAACAATAAGCCTAACCTTCACCTTAAACCTCACCCTAAACCTTACCCTCACACGAACCCTAACGCTGATCCTCAGCCTAACCCTTATTCTAACCCTAACCATAACCCTCACCTTAACCATCACGCTAACACTCTCATTAATCCTAATCCTCACTCTCAGCCTCAACCTCACCCTCAGTCTAACCCTAAACCTAAACCTAATCCAAACACTAACCCTCACCCTCACCCTCACCCTAACTCTAAACCTATCCCTAACCAAAACCCTCACCCTAATGCTAACCCTATCCCTAACCCTCACCCTAAACCTTACCCTAATACTAAAACTAACCCTCACCCTCACCCTAACCCTTAACCTCACCCTAACCCTCACCCTAACCCTCATCCTAACCCTAACACTTACAATAACCCTCACCCTAAACTTATCCCTAAACCTAACCCAAAACCTAACCCTCACCCTCACACAAAACCTCACCCTCACTCTCACCCTAACCTTCACCCTCACCCTCAACCTAACCCTAACCATTGCCGTAAACCTCACCCTAAACCTAACGCTGACACTCACCCTCAGCCTCACCCTAAACTTTACCCTAACCCTAACCCTAACCCTCACCCTAACCCTCACACTCACCCCCACCCTAACCCTAATCCCACCCTAACCCTATCCCAAAACCGCAACCTAACCCTCACCCTAAGACTAACACTAACCCTAAACCTAACCCTCACCCTAACTGTTCTCCTAACCCTAACTCTAACCCTAAACCTCACCAGCACTCTACACCTAACCCTAACCCTAAACCTCACCCTAAAACTCACTCTATCCCTCACCCTCACACTCAACATAACTCTAACCCTAACCCTAACAATAACACTAACCCTAACCCTAACCCCAACCCTAACACTAACCATAACCCTCACCCTCATCCTCACCCTCACCCCAAACTTAACTCTAACCATAACAATAACAATAACAATAACAATAACCCTAACCCTAATTCTAACCCTAACCCTCACGGTAAACCTAAACCTAAGCCTAACCCTAACCCTAAAACTCATCCTAACTCTCACCCTAAACCTAACCCTAACCCTCGCCCTAACCCTAACCCTAACCCTCTCCCTCACGCTTGGCCTAAGCCTAAGCCTAAACCTAATCCGAACTCTAACACTCACCCTAACTCTAACCCTAATCCTAACCCTAACAATGACCCTAACCCTATACCTAACCCTCACCCTAACCATAACCCTCAACATAATCCTAACCCTAAATCTAACCCTCACCCTCACCCTCACCCTAACACTCACCCTAACCCTAACACTCACCCTTGGCGTAACCCTCAACCTAACCCTAACCCTCACCTTTATGCTTACCGTCACCCTCACCCTAATCACCCTAACACTAACCCTCATCTTAACCCTCACCCTAACCATAATCCTAAACATCACCCTAATATTAACCCTCACCCTCACCCTCAGCCTAAACCTAAGCCTAAGCCTAAACCTAAGACTAACCCTCACACTCACCCTCACCCTAACCCTAATCCTAACCCTGACCCTATCCCTAAAACTTAACCTAAACCTCAGTCTCACCCTAAGACAAACACAAACCCTAAAACTAACCCTCAAGCTAACCCTCCCTCTAACCCTCACTCTACCCCTAAACTTCACCCTCAACCTAACCCTAACACTTAACCTAACCCTATAACTCACCCTAACCCTAACCTGCACCCTCACCCTCACCCTTACCCTCACCGTAACTCTAACCCTAACCCTAACAATAACACGGACCCTAAACCTAACCCTAATCTTAAACCTCACCCTCAGCCTCACCCTCATTGCAAACTTAACCCTAACCATAACACTAATAATAACCCTAAACCTAACCCTATCTCTAACCCAAACCCAAACCCAAACCCTAATTCTCACCGCCTCACACACACTCAGCCTAACCTTAACACTAACACTAACTCTAATCCTAAACCTCACCCTCACCCTAACCCTTTGTCTAACCCTAATCCTAAACCTCAACCTAACCCTAAACCTAACCCTCACCGGCAACCTCACCCTCACTGTAAATCTAACCCTAACCCTAACAATAACACTAACCTTAACCCTAAACATCACCCTAACCCTAATACTCACCCCCACCTTCACCCTCAGCCTAACCCTAAGCCTAAGCCTAACCCTAACCCTAACCCTCACACTCACCCTCACCCTAACCCTAATCCTAACCCTATCCCAAAACCTCAACCTAACACTCACCCTCACCCTAATGCTAACACTAAACCTAACCCTAACCCTCCCCCTAACCCTGCCCCTAACCTTAAATTTAATCTGAAACCTCACCAGCACCCTAACACTTACCCTAACCCTAACCCTAAACCTCACCCTAACCCTCACCCTCACCCTCACTCTCACCCTCACCGTAACTCTAACCCTAACCCTAACAATAACACTAACCCTAACCCTAATCCTAGCATTAAACATAACCCTCACCCTCAGCCTCACCCTCAACGCAAACTTAACCCTAACCAAAACAATAACAATAACCCTCACCCTAGCCCTCAATGTAACCCTAACCCTAAAACTAAACCTAAACCTAACACTAAAATTAACCCCAACCATAATCCTCACCCTCACCCTCACCCCAACCCAAACCATAAACTTAATCCTCACCCTAACCCTAACCTAATCCTAAACCTAACCCTAACGCTAAACATAAACCTAACCCTAACCCTAACCCTAACCCTAAACCTCATCCTAACCCTCACCCTAAACCTTACCCTAACCCTCACCCTAACCCTAACCCTCACCCTCATGCTCAGCTTAACCCTAAGCCAAAGCCTAAATCGAACTCTAACTCTCACCATAACCCTCACCCTAACCCTATCCCTAACACTAAACCTAACTAACCCTACACCTAACCCTCACCCTAAGCCTAACTCTAACACTAACCCTAAACCTAAACCTCACCGTAAACCTAACCCTAACCCTCACCCTCACCGTAAACATAACCCTAACAATAACTCTAACCCTAAACCTAACCCTCACCCTAAATATAAACCTCAACATAACCCTAACCCTCAATCTAACCCTAACCCTCATCCTAACCCTAACCCTCACTTTTACACTTACCTTCACCCTTACCAAACCCTCACCCTCACCCTAACCCTCATCCTAGCCCTCACCCTAACCATTACCCTAACCATCAACCTAACCCTAATCCTCACCCTCACCCTCAGCCTCAACCTAACCCTAATCCTAAGCCTAAACCTAACCCTAACCCTCACCCTCACCTTCGCCCACACCGTAACCCTAATCCTAAACCAAACCCTCATCATAACCCTCAACGTAACCTTAACCCTAACCATCACTCTAAACATAAACCTCATCCCCACCCTCACCATCATCCTAACCCGAAGCCTAAGCCTAAAATTAAACCTAACACTAACCCTAACTCTAACCCTAAACCACACCCTCACCCTAACTCTAACCCTAAACCTAAACCTCACCCTAACCCTAACCCTACACCTCACCTTCACCATAACCGTATCCCTAACCCTAACACTAAAAATAACCCTAACACTAACCCTCACCCTAACCCTAACACTAAAAATAACCCTAACACTAACCCTCACCCTAACCATAACCCTCAACATAACCCTATCCCTCAATCTAACACCCACTCTCACCCTAACCCTAACCCTAACCCTCACCCTAAACCTCACCCTAACACTAACCCTCACCTTTCCCGTAACCCTCACCCTAACCCTAACCCTCACCTTCAAACTTATCGTCACCCTCACCCTAACACTCATCCTAACCCTAACCCTCATCCTAACCGTCACCCTAACTGTCACCCTAACAATCAGCCTAACCCTAACACTCACCCTCAGCCTCAGGCTCAACCTAAACCTAATCCTAAGCCTAACCCTAACCCTAACATTTACCCTCATCTTAGCCCTCACCGTAACCCTAATGCTAACCCTAACCCTCATCCTAACCCTCAATGTAACCATAACCCTAACCATCACTCTAAACCTAATACTCATCCCCACTCTCACCATCAGCCTAACCCTAAGCCTAAGCCTATTCCTAACCCTAACCCTAACCCTCACTGTAACCCTAACCCTAACCCTAACCCTAATCCTCACCCTCACCCTAAACCAAAACCTAACCCTAAACATAACCCTAACCCTAACCCTAACCCTAACCCTAACCCTAACCCTCACACACACTCTCAACATAACACTAATCCTAAACCTAACCCTATCCCTAACCCTAACACTCACACTAACTGGCACCACAGCTCTTACCCTAAACCTAATCCTAACCCTAACCCTCATCCTAACCCTCAAACTAACCCTAAGCCTAACACTCACCCTAACCCTAAACCTCACCCTCAACCTCAAACTCAGACTAAAACTAAGCCCAACCCTAAACCTAATCCTCACATTAACAATAACTCTAACACTAACCCTAAAACTAAACCTAACCCTAACACTAACCCTAATCATAATCCTCACCCTCACCCTCACCCTAACCCAAACCCTAACCCTAACCCTCACCCTAACCCTAACCCTAAATCTTACCCTAATCCAAACCCTAACCCTCACCCTAAGCCTAACCCTAAACCTCACCCTCACCCTCACCCTCAAAGTAAACCTAAACCTAACAATAACAATAACCCTAACACTAAACCCTAACCCTCACCCTAACTATAACCCTCACCCTAACCCTAACCCTCACCCTAATACTTACCCTCATCCTAACATTAAACCTAACCCTAACCCTCACCCTCACCCTAGCCCTCACCCTATCACTAACCCTAACCCTAATCCTAATCCTCACCCTCACCCTCACCCTAAACCAAACCCTAACCCTAACCCTAACCCTCATCATAAACTTCACCCTAACCCTAATTCTCCCACTCACCGTAACACTAACCCTCACACCCACCCTCTCCCTCAGCCTAACCCTTAGCCTGAGCCTAAAACCTAACCCTAACCCTCACACTAACCCTCACCCTAAGCCTAATGCTAACCCTAACTCTATCCTTAAACCTCAACCTAAACCTGACCCACACCCTAAGATTAACACTAACCCTAAACCTAACCCTCTCCCTAACCCTCCCACTACCACTCCCTCGAACTCTAACCCTCACCCTCAACATAACCCTAACCCTAAACCTCACCCTAAACATCCCCCTAACCCTCACCCTAACCCTAACCCTAACCCTCACCCTCACGCTGGGCCTAAGCCTATTCCTAAGCCTAAACCTAACCCAAAGTCTAAACCTCACCCTAACCCGCACCCTAAACCTAACCCTAACAATCACGCTAACTCTAACCGTAAACATCACCCTCACCCTAAGCCTAACTCTAACCCTAACCCTAAACCTAAAACTCACCCTAACCCTAACCCTAACCTTCACCCTCACCCTCACCGTAACTGTAACCCTAACCTTAACCCTAACACTAACCCTAACCCTAAACCTAAACATCACCCTAACCATAACACTCAACATAACCCTAACCCTCAATCAAAGCCTCACCCTCACCCTAAACCTAACCCTAATCCTCACACTAATCCTAACCCTCACCCTTATTGTAACCCTCACCCTAACCCTAACCCTCATCCTAACCCTCACCCTAACCCTAACCCTAACCATCATGCTAACCCTAACACTCATCCTCACCCTCAGCCTCAGCCTAACCCTAATCCTAAGCCTAACCCTCATCCTAACCCTCATCCTCAGCTTAGCCCACACCGTAACCCTAATCCTAACCCTATCCCTCATCCTAATCCTCAATGTAACCATAACCCTAACCATCAGTCTAACCTAATCTCATCACCACCCTCACCATCAGCCTAACCCTAAGCCTAAGCCTAACCCTAACCCTAACACTAACCCTCACCCTAAACCAAACCCTAACCCTAACCCTAAACCTAACCCTCATCCTAACCCTAACCCTAATCCTAATCCTCACCCTCACTGTAACACTAACCCTCACCCCCACACTCACCCTCAGCCTAACCCTAAGCCTAAGACTAACCCTAAACCTATCCCTAAACCCCAACCTAACCTCAACCTCACCCTAAGTCTAACACTAACCCTAAACCTAACCCTCACCCTAACCCTCCCACTAACCCTTACTCTAACCCTAAACCTCAACCTCAACCTCAACCTAACCCTAAACCTAAACCTCACCGTAAACCCCACCCTAAACCTAACACTCACCCTCACCCTCACCCTCACTGTAACTCTAAATCTAACCCTAACCATAACACTAACCCTAACCCTAACCCTAAACCTAACCCTAACCATAAACCATCCTCAGCGTCACCCTCACCGCAAACAACCCTAACCATAATACTAGCAATAACCCTAACCCTAACCCTAACCCTAACTCTAATCCTAACCCTAAACCTAACCCTAATCCTCACCCCCACCTTCATCCTCAGCCTAACGCTAAGCCTAAACCTAACACTAACCCTAACTGTAACCCTAAACCTCACCCTCACCCTTACCCTAACTCTAACCCTAACCCTAAACCTCACCCTAACCCTAACCCTAACCCTAACCCGCACCCTCACACTCAACATAACACTAAAGCTAACAATAACAATAATCCTAACCCTCACCCTAACTCTTACCCTCACACGAACCCTAACTCTCAGCCTAACCCTCATCCTAACTCTAACCCTAACCCTACCCCTCACCCTAACCTTAACACTAACCATAAACCTAACCCTCATATTAACCCTAACCCTCACCCTCACCCTCAACCTCACCCTCAGCCTAATCTTATCCCTAACCATAATTTAAACCCTAACCCTCACCCTCAACCTTATCTTAGCTCTAAACCTAACCCTAACCAAAACCCTCACCCTAATCCTAACCCTATCCCTAACCCTCATGCTAACCCTAAACCTAATCCTAAACCTAACCCTCACCATCATCATAAACCTTATGCTCACTCTAACCCTAACCCTAACCCTCAGCCTAACCCTCCTCCTAAACCTAACCCTAACCCTAACCCTCACCCTAACATTAAACCTAACCCTAACTGTCACCCAAACCCTAACCCTCACCCTCACCCTCAACCTCACCCTCAACCTCACCCTAACCTTCACCCTCACCCTCACCCTCACCCTAACCATAACCCTAACCCTCACCCTAAACCTACCTCTGACATTCACCCTCACCGTCACCCTAAGCCTAACCCTATACCTAAGCCTAATCCTACACCTAACCCTCAACCTTACCCTCACCCTAAACCTAAAGCTTACCCTAACCATAATCCTAGCCCTCACCTAATCTTAACCCTAACCCTCACCCTCACATTAACCCTATCTCTAATGCTAGCCCTAACACTCACCCTCAACATAACCTTAACCTTAAGCCTCACCCTAAACCTAACCTTAACCCTAATACTATATGTAACCCTCATTCTCACCCTAAACCGCACTGTAACCCTTACCATAACCCTAACCCTCACCCTAACCCTAACACTAACACTAACACTAAACCTCAACCTAACCCTCACCCTATCCCTAAACCTAAACCTAACCCTCAAGCTAACGCTCAACCTAACCCTCAACCTAAACCTAAACCACAACCTCACCCTAACCCTCACCCTAAAACTTACACTCACCCTAACCCTAACAATAACACTCACCCTAATCCTCACAGTAACCCTAAGCCTGAACATCACCCTAACCATCACTGTCACCTTAACCCGAATCCGAACCCGAACCATCACTCTCACCCTAAAACTCAACCTCTCCTGAACCCGAACCCTCACCTTAACCATACCCTAAACCTCACCCTAGCCCTAACCTTCACCCTAATCCGAACTATAAACCTCACCCTCATACTAACCCAAACCCTCACCTTAAACCTCACCCTAACCCTCACCCTAACCCTAAAGCTAACCCTCTCACTCCCACCCTAAACCTCACCCTAACCCTTATCCTCACACTAACCATAACCCTAACCCTAATCCTCACATTAATGCTGACCCTCACCCTAACCCTAATCCTACCCCTCACCCTACCCCTCACCATAACCCTAACCCTAACACTCACCCTCACAATCACCCTAACTGTAATTCTAAACTTAAACCTCACCCTCGCTCTCACACTAATCCTAACCCTAAAACCCTAACCATAACAATAACACTAACCCTAACCCTAAACCTCACCCTCACCCTCACCCTAACCATAACCCTAACCCTATCCCTCAGCCTCAACCTCACCCTCAACCTCACCCTGACCCTCAACCTCACCCTCAACCTAACCCTCACACTACCCCTAACCCTCACCCTAACCCTAACCCTAACCCTCAGCCTCACCCTCAGTCTAACCCTTACACTAACCCTAATCCTAACCCTAACCCTTACCCTGACCCTAAACCTAACCTTAACCATAACCCTCATCATCACCCTCACACTCACTCACAGTCAACCTAACCCTCATGTTCAAGCACTCCCTCACCCTAACCCTCACCGTCAATCTAAAAATCACCCTAACCCTAACCCTCACCCTCAGCCTAACCCTTACACTAACCCTAATCCTAACCCTAAACCTTACCCTCACCCTAAACCTAACCTTAAACATAACCCTCATCGTCACCCTCACACTCACCCTCACACTCAACCTAACCCTCATGCTCAAGCTCACCCTCACCTTAACCCTCACCGTCACCCTAAAAATCACCCTCACCCTAACCCTAACCCTTACCCTAACCCTAAGCCTAACCCTAACCCTCACCTAACACTATCCCTAAGCCTCACCCTCACCCTAATGCTAACCCTAACCCTAAGCCTAAACCTAACCCTTACCCTAACCCTAACCCTAACCCTTAAACTAAAACTAACCCTAACCTTCACCCTAACCCTAATGCTAACCCTAACCCTCAACCTCACCCTAATCCTCACCCTAACCCTTATCCTCACACTAACCCTAACCCCCAGACTCAACCTCATCCTAACCGTAACCCTAAACCTAACCCTCAACCTAATCCTAACTCTTACCCTAACCATAAACCTAAACCTAATCCTCACCCTAACTGTAACCCTAACCCTAAAACTCACCCTCACCCTCACCCTAACCCTAATCCTCACCCTCACCCTAACCCTAACCCTAAACCTAATACTCACCCTAAACCTAACCCTTACCCTAACCCAAACCCTATCCCTCACCCTAAACCTCACATTCACCCTAACCCTAACACTTACCCTAAACCTAACCCTAACCCTAACCTTAACCTTAACCCTATCCCTAACCCTAAACCTAACCCTAACTTTTATCCTCATACTAAACCTAACTCTAACCGTAACCCTAACCCTCACACAAACCCTAACCCTCTCCCTAACCCTAACCCTACCCCCCTCCATAACCCTCACCCTAACCCTAACCCTCACCCTAAACCAAAACCTAAATCTCACCCTCACACTAACCCTCACCTTAACACTAACCCTCATCCTAAACCAAACCCTAACCCACACCCTAAATTTTACCCTCACCCTCACCCTCACTCTCAACCTAAACCTCACACTAACCCTAACCCTAACCCTCACCCTAAACCTAAACATAACCCTAAGCCACACCCTAACCCTCAACCTAACCCTAACGCTAACCCTCACCCTCTCCCTAATTCTTAACCTCACCCTAACCCTATCCCTTACCCTTACCCTAACCCTCACCCTAATCCTAACATTCAGCCTAACACTAACCCTATCCCTTACCCTAACCCTCATCCTAACCCTAATCCTAACCCTAACCCTCACCCTAAAACTAATCCTAACCCTATCCCTAACCCTCAAAAACATTCTAACCCTCACCCTCACCCTATCCCTAACCCTAAACATAATCCTAACCTTCACCCTCACCCTCACCCTCACTGTAACTCTAACCCCCACCCTATTCCTAATCCTCACCCTCACCTTAACCCTAACCCTCACCCTCACCCTAACCCTAACCCTAACACTCAACCCTCACCAAAAACCTCACCCTAACACTAACCCTAACCCTCATCCTCATCCTAGCGCACAACCTAAATCTAACTCTAACCCTAACCCTAACCCTAAACTTCACCTTCACCCTCACCCTCACCCTCAACCTCAGCCTAATCCTAACCCTAACGCTAATCCTAAACCTAACCCTCACACTCACACTCACTCTAACCCTAACCCTAAACCTCACACTCACCCTAAGGCTAACCCTAACCCTCACACTCACCCACACCCTAACCATTAAACTCACCCTAACCCTAACCCTAACCCTAACCCTCACCCAACCCTAAAACTACCCCTCAGCCTAACCCTAACCCTCACCCTCACCCCAACACTGATGCTAACACAAATGCTCATTCACAACATAAGCCTCAGCCTAACCCTAACCCCGACCCTAACCCTTACCTTAACCCCACCCTCACTCTCACCCTAACCCTAACCCTTACCCTCACCATAACCCTATCCCTCACCCTCAACCTAACCCTCACACTAACCCTTACGCTCACCCTAACCCTCACCCAAACCTAACCAGAACCCTAACCCCCAACTTAACCTTCACCCTAACCCTAACTCTAACCCTAACCCTCAGTCTCAACCTAAAACTCATCCTAACACTTATCCTCACACTAACCCTAACCCTAACCGTAACTCTCACAGTAAGCCTAACCCTCATCCTAACCCTAAGCTTAACCCTCACCCTAACCCTAACTCTAACCCTAACCCTCACCCTGACCCTAATCCACACCCTAAACCTAACCCTAACCCTCACCCTCACCCTACCCTCAGCCTAACACTTACCCTAAACCTAATCCTAATAATAACTCTTATTCTCACCCTAAACCTAACCGTAACCCTCACTGTCACCCTCCAACTCACCCTCACCCTAACTCTCACGCTCAAACTCACCCTCACCCTAACCCTTAACATCATCCTAAACATCACCCTAACACTAACTCTAACGCTAATCCTAACCTTACCCTAACCCTAAACTTAACCCTAACCCTCACCCTAACCCTAACCCTAAGCCTAACCCTGACCCTAATCGTAACCATAACCCTAAGCCTAAGCCTAACACTAACCCTTACCCTAAACCTTACCCTAACCCTAACACTAACCCTAACCCTCACCCTAAACCTTATGCTAATCCTAACCCTCACCCTCACCCTAATCCTCACCCTAACCCTTATCCTCACACTAACCCTAAACCTAACCCTCAGCATCACCCTCACCCTAAACCTAAAACTAATCCTCACCCTAAACATAACCCTTACCCTAACCCTAACCCTAACCCTGACCCTCACCCTCACCCTCACACTAACCCTAACCCTAAACCTAACCCTCACCCTAACCCTAACCCTTACCCTATCCCTAAACCTACCCCTCAACCTAACCCTCACCCTCTTCCTAATCCTAAGCCTAACCCTCACTCTAAACATAACCCTAACCCTAACCCTCACCCTAACCCTAAACCTAACCCTCACCCTAACCCTAACCCTAACCCTTACCCTAAACATAAACCTAATCCTAAACCTAACCCTAACCCTAACCCTCACCCTCACCCTCACCCTCATCCTAAACCTAACCCTAACTCTCAACCTAACCCTAACCCGAATCCTAACCCTAACCCTCACCGTCACCATCACCCTTACCCTAACCCTCAACCTCAAACTCACCTTCACCCTAACCCTCAAACTAACCCGAACCTTCACCCTAACCCTAACCCTCTTCCTAACCCTAACCCTACCCCTCACCCTAACACTCACCCTAAACCTATCCCTCACCCTAACCCCAATCCTAAACCTCACCCTCACCCTAACCCTCACCGTCACCCTAACCCTCAACCTAAACCTAAACCTGACCCACACCCGAACCCTCAACCTCACCCAAACTCTCACTCTCACTCGAACCCTCATGCTCTCCCTCACCCTCACCCTCACCCTAACCTTCACCCTCAACCTAACACTCAACCTAAACCTCATCCTCACCCTAATCCTCACCCTAACCCTAACCGTAACCCTTACCTAACCAAAACCCTCAACCTCACCCTCACACTCACCTTAACACTCACCCTCACCAAAGCCCTCACCCTAAACCTAAACCTCACCCTAAACCAACCCTAACCCTCAGCCTAAACCTTAGCCTCAACCTAACCCTAACCCTAACCCTCACCGTAACCCTACAACTCACCCTAACCCTCACCCTAACCCTAACCTTAAAGCTCACCCTAACCCTCACCCTCCTTCTCACCCTCACCCTAATTCTCACCCTAACCCTGATACTCACACTAACCCTAACCCTAATCCTAACCCTAAGCCTCACCCTCACTCTCACCCTAACCCTAAACATAATTCTAACCCTAATCCTAACCCTAACCCTTATGCTCACCCTCACCCTAATTCTAACCCAAACCCTAACCCTCATCCTCACTCTCACCTAATTCTAACCCTAACCCTAATCCTAATTCTAACACTCACCATCACCCTCATCCTAAATCTAAGCCTAACCCTAACCCTAACACAGATCCTAAACCTCACACTAACCCTAACCCACACGCTCACCCTAACCCTAACTCTAACACTCAACTCTCACCCTAAACCTCACCCTAAAACTAACGCTAACCCTAACCCTCACCCTCATCCTACCGCTCAACCTCACCCTAACTCTACCCCTAACCCTAACCCTAAACCTCACCTTCACCCTCACCCTCACCCTCAACCTCAGCCTAATCCTAACCCTAACCCTAATACTAACCCTAAATCTAACCCTAACTTTACCTCTACCCCTAACCCCTAGACCTCACCCTCACTCATAACCTCAACCTCAGCCTAACCCTAACCCTAACCCTAATCCTAAACCTAACCCTCACACTCACACTCACCCTAACCCTAAACCTAACCCTCATCCTCACCCTAAGTCTAGCCTTAACCCTCACCCTCACCCACACCCTAACCCTTAACCTCACCCTAACCCTAACCCTAACCCTAACCCTCACCCTAACCCTAAAACTACCCATCAGCCTAACACTAACCCTCAACCCAACCCTGATGCTAACACAAATGCTCATTCTCAACCTAAGCCTCAGCCTAAACCTTACCCTCACCATAATCCTATCCCTCACGCTCTCCCTAATTGTCACCCTACTCCTTCTCACCTAACCCTCACCCTAACCCAAACCCTAAACCTAACCTTCACCCTAACCTTCACCCTAACCCTCACCCTAACCCTAAAACTAACCCTCACCCTAACACTCACCCTAATCCTCAACCTATCTTTAACCCTCACCCTCACCCTCACCCTAACTGTCATCTTAACACTTACGCTCCCCCTAAACCTAACCGTTACCCTAACACTAACCATCACCCTAACCCTAACCCTCACCCGAACCCTCACTGTCACATTCACCCTCAACCTAAACATCACCCTAACCCTAACCCTCACCCTAACCCTAACCCTCACCCTAACCCTAAACCTAACCCTCATCTTAAACCTCACCCCCACACTAATCCTCACGCTAAACCTAACCCTATACCTATCCTAAACAAAAACATCACCCTCACCCTAGCCCTCACCCTAAATCTAACCCTAAACTTAACCCTCACCTTCACCCTCACCCTCAGCCTCACCTTCAGCCTCACCCTAACACTAAACCTAATCCAAACCCTAACCCTGACCCTCACCCTCACTCTAACCCTAACCTTAACATGCACCCTAACACTAAACTTAACACTCAATCTAACCTTAACCCTAACCCTAATGCAAACCCTAAACCTCACCCTCACCCTAACCCTGACCCTAACCCTAACCCTTACCCTCACCCTCACTCTCACCTTAACCCTAACCCTTGCCCTCATCCTAAACCTCATCCAACCCTAACCCGAAACCTAACCCTCACCCTAACCCCCACTCTAACCTTCAAACTAACTCTAACGCTAACCCTAACAATCAGTCTCAACCTAACACTCACCCTAACCCTTATCCTCACACTAACCCTAAACCTAACCGGAACACTCACACTAAGCCTAACCCTCATCATAACCTTAACCCTAACTCTCACCCTAACCCTCACCCTAACCCTAACCCTAAACCTCAACCTAACACTAACCCTCACCTTCACCCTAATCCTCACCCTAAACCTAACCCTAACACTTACCTAACCTCACCCTCACCCTCAGCCTAACCCTTTCCCTAAACCTAATCCTAACCCTAAATCTTACCCTCACCCTAAACCTAACCCTCACCGTCACCCTCCCACTCACCCTCACCGTCACCCTAACCCTCAAGTTCAACCTCAACATCACCCTAACCCTCACCGTCACCCTAAACATCACCCTAACCCTAAACCTCATGCTAACCCTAACCTTACCCTAACCCTAAACTTAACCCTAACCCTCACCCTAACCCTAACCCTAAGCCTAACACTCAACCTAACACTAACCCTAACCCTAACCCTAACCCTTACCTAACCCTAATCCTTACCCTAACCCTAACCCTAACCCTCACCCTAAACCTTATGCTAACCATAACCCTCACACTCACCCTAATCCTCACCCTAACATTTATCCTCAAACTAACCCTAACCCTAACCCTCAGCATCACCCTCACCCTAACCCTAAATGTCACCAAACCCTAACATTCACACTCACCCGAACCCGAATCCTCATCCTCACCCTAACCCTAACCCTAACCCTCACCTCAACCCTAACCCTCACCCTAAACCTAACTTTAACTCTCACCCTCACCCGATCCCTCACCCTCACCTGAATCCTCACCCACACCCTAACCCTCAGCCTCAACTAACCTCACCCTAAACCTCACTCTCACCCTAATCCTCACCCTAACCATAACCCTAAACCTTACCTAACCGAAACCCTAACCTTCACCCTCACACTCACACTCACACTCACCCTCACCCTAACACTTAACCTCACCCTAAAGCTGACCCAACCATAACCCTCACCCTCACCCTAATCCTCACCCTAACCCTAACCCTAACCCTTACATAACCGAAACCCTCACACTCACACTTACCCTAACCCTCACCCTCAACCTCACCCTAACCTTAACCCTAACCCTCACCCTCACCCTAACCCTTACCCTAACCCTAATCCTAACTCTAACCCTAACCTTCACCATAACTCTAACCCTTACACTAACCCTAACCGTAACCCTAAACCTCACCCTCACCCTAACACTTACCCTAACCCTAACCCTCACCATAACCCTAACCCTTACCCTATACCTAACCCTCAGCCTCAAACTAACCCTAACTCTTACACTATACCTAACCCTCAGCCTCAAACTAACCCTAACCCTTACCCTATACCTAACCCTCAGCCTCAAACTAACCCTAACCCTCACCGTAACTCTAACTCTCACCCTAACCCTGAGCCTCACCCTAACCCTCACCCTCACCCTAATCCTCACCCTAACCCTAAACATAAGCCTTACCTAACCAAAACCCTCAACCTCACCCACACACTCACCCTAAAACTCACCCGCACCGTAGCCCTCACCGTAAACCTAAAATTCATCCTAACTCTAAGCCTAAGCCTCACTCTCACCCTCATCGTAACCCTCACCATAACCCTAACCCTAATCTTAAACATAAACCTCACGCTCACCCTCACCCTAATTCTATCCCAAACCCTAACCCTCACCCTCAATCTCACCTTACTCTAACCCTAACCCTAATCTTAATTCTAATGCTCACCCTCACCCTCACCCTAAATCTAACCCTAACCCTTACCTAGACCCTAACCCTCACACTAACCCTAATCCTCAACCTATCCCTAACCGTAACCCTAACCCTCACCAAAACCCTCATCCTCAAACTAACCCTAATGCTAACCCGAACCCAAACCCTCACAATAACCCTCACCCTAACCCTTACCCTCACCCTAACCCTAACACTCACCCTCAAAATGACTCTCACTGTAATCCTTACCCTCACCCTTACCCTAACCGAAACATTAACCCTAAACCTCACTCTAACCCTCAACATAACCGTTACCCTCACTATCAACCTCAACCTGAACCTAATCCTAATCCTAACCCTCACCCTAACCCTAACCCTCACCGTAACGCTAAACCTAACCCTAGCCCTCAGCCTTACCCTCACCCTAAACCTAACCTTAACCCTAATCCAAACTGTATCCCTAAGCATAACCATAACACTCACCCTAACCCTCACCCTCCCAGTAACCATAATGCTAACATTATTCCACAACCTCACCCTAAACCTCGCCCTAACCCTTACCCTCACTCTAAACCTCATCCTCACCCTAACCCTAACCCTAACCCTAATACTAACATTAGCCCTCACCCTCACCCTAACACTAATCCTAAGCCTAACCCTAATGCTAACCCTAAACCTCAACCTCTCCATAACCCTCACATTAACCCTAACCCTCACCCTCAACCTCACCCTAACCCTAACCCTAACATTAACCCACTCCCTAACCCTCACCCTAACACTAACCCTAACCCTACCCCTCAGCCTAACTCTCACTCTAAACCTAAACCTAACCTTAATCTTCACCCTATCCCTAACCCTAAATCTAACCCTCACCCTAACCCTCACCCTCACCATACCCCTAATGCTAACATTAACCCTCAGCCTCACCCTAAACCTCGCCCTAACCCTTACCCTCACTTTAATATTATCCATCACCATCAACCTAACCCTAACCCTAACCCTTACCATCACCCTAACCCTCACTCTAACCCTAACCCTAACACTAACACTAAACCTCACCCTAACCGGCACCCTAACACTAAGCCTAAGCCTAACCCTCACTCTCACCCTAACCCTTACCCTTACCGAACCCTAAACCTAAACCTCAGCCTAACCCTCATCCTAACCCTAAACCTAACCATCACCCTAACCGTCACCCTCACCCTCAACCTCACCCTCAGCCTAACCCTAAACCTAACCCTAATACAAAACCTATCCCTTACCCTCACCCTCACCCTCACTCTAAACCTAACCCTAACCAAAACCCTCACCCTAACCCCAGCCCTATCCCTTACCCTCACATTAACCATATCCATCATCCCCACACTAACCCTCACCCTAACATTTTCCCTCACCCAACCCTATCCCTAAACCTAACAGTAACCCTCACCCTAACCCTCACCCTATCCCTAAGCTAACCCTAACCCTCACCCTCACCATAACCCTCACCCTAACCCTTATCCTCACCCTAACACTAATCCTAACCCTCAGCCCAATCCTGATCCAAACCCTAACCCTAACCCTATCCCTCACCCTAACATTAACCCTAACCCTACCCCTAACTCTCAACCTAACCCTCAAACTCACCCTCACCCTTATCTTCACCCTCAGAGTAACCTAAACATAACCCTAATCCAAAACCTAATACTCACTCTCACTCTCATCTTAACTCTATACCTAACCCTAACCATCACCCTCACACTAACCCTCACCCTCATCCTCACCCTCACCTTAACCTTCTCCCTAACCCTTACCCTCCCACTAACCCTAAACCTAAACCTACCCCTCACCCTTACCCTCACCCTAACACTAATCCTCACCCTAACATTAACCCTAAACCTACCCCTCACCTTAACCTTCACCCTCAGCCTAAACCTAACCCTAACCATCACACTAACCCTAACCTGAAGCCTAAACCTGTCCCTCACCATCACGCTAACCCTTACCCTCACCCTAAGCCTAAAACTAACACTCAGCCTACCCCTCATCCTAACCCTAACCCTAACCCTAACCCTCACAATCACCTTAACCCTAACCATAACCCTAACCCTCACCCAAACCCTAAAACTCACCCTCACCCTCAACCTCACCCTCAGCATAACCCTAAACCTAACCCTAATTCAAACGCTAACCCTCAACCTCACCCTCATCCTAACTCTAACCCTAACCCTAACCCTCACCCAAACCCTAACCCTAACACTAACCCTCACCGTAACCATCATCCTAATACTAAACCTAACCCAAACCCTCAACCAATCGCTCACCTCACCCTAAACCTAACCCTAACCCTCACTTTCACCGTAAACAAAACCCTAACCCTAACCATCACACTAACACTAAGCCTCACTCTAACCCTAAACCTATCCCTCAGCCAAACCCTCATCCTAAACCTAACTCTAACAATCAACATAACCCTAACCCTAAACCTAACCCTAACCCTCACCCTAAACCTAACCCTCACCCTCAGCCTAACCATATACCTAATCCTAACCCTAACTCTAACCCTCACCCTCTCCCTAACTCTAACCCTACCCCTAACTCTGACCCTCACCCAAACCCTAACCCTATGCCTAGCCCTCACCCTAACCCTAAACCTCACCCTAACCCAAACCTTAACAGGCACCCTCACCCTAACCCTAACCCCCACCCTAAACCTCACCCTAACCCTAATGCTAACCCTAACCCTCACCCTCACCATAAACCTCACCCTAACCCGTACCCTCACCATAACCCTAACTCTAACCCTAATCCTCACATTTCGCCTAACCCTAACCCTAAACCTAACACTCACTCTCAACCTAACACTCAACATCACCTTAACGATCACCCTAACCCTAAACTTCACCCACATTGTAAAACACACCCTCACCCTCACCCTCACCCTCACCCTAACCCTCACCCTAACCCTCACCCTAAATCTCACCTTAACCGTAATGCTAACCCTAACCTTCAGTCTCACCCTAACCCTCACCCGAACCCTTATCCTCACACTAACCCTAACCCTAACCCTAACGTCACATTAAACCTAACCCTCACCCTAACCCTAACCCTCCCTCTCACCCTAATTCTTTCCCTAAGCCTCACCCTAAACCAAACCGTAATCCTCACCTTCAACTTAAACCTCACTGTTCCCCTAACCCTAACCCTAATCCTCACCAACAACCTCACGCTCACCCTCACCCTCACCCTAACCCTCACCCTCACCCTAAACATAACCCAAACCTAAACCTCACCCTAATCCTAACCCTAATCCTCACCCTAACCCTAATCCTCGCCTTAAACCTCACGCTCACCCTAATCCTCACAGTAAACCGAACCCTAAGCCTTTCCTAACCTAAAACCTGACCCTCACCCTAACCCTCACCCTAGCCCACACCATAAACCTAACCCTAACACTAACCCTCACCCTCACCCCCATAATCAGCCTAACCCTAACCTTAACCATAATCCTAACCCTACCCTAATCCTAACCCTCTAACTAAACCTAACCGTAACCCTAATGCTAACCCTAAATGTCACCCTCAACCTAACTCTAACACTAACCCTCACCTTAATCCTAACACTAAACCTAATGCTTATCCCTAAACCTCACCCTCACCCTAACCCTCACCGTAAACTTTACCATCCACCTTTCCCTCACTCTAACACTAATCCTACCCCTCAGTCTAACCCTCACCCTAACCCTATCTCTAATTCTAATCCAAACACTAACCCTCACACTGAACCTCACCCTAACTCTAAATCTAACCCTAACCCTCACCCTAAGCCTATCCGTAAACCTCACCCTAACCCTAACCCTAATCCTAAACCTAACCATCACCCTCACCCTCACCATAACCCTAACTCTCTCTCTACTCCTAAACCTAACCCTAGCCCTCACCCTAAAACTTACCCTCACCCTCAACCTAACCTTAACCCTCAACCTGAACCTAACCCTCACCCTAAGCCTTACCCATACCCTGACTGGAAACCTAAGTCCAGCCCTAAATCTCACCCTAACCCTAACCCTATCCCTAACCCTCACCCTAATCCTAACACTCACACTAACCCTAACCCTAAACCTTACCCTCACCCTCACCCTAACACTAACCCTCACCGTAACCCTAACCCTCACCCTAACTCTAACACTAACACTCACACTCACCCTAAACCTTACCCTAGCACTTACCCTCACCATAACAATAACCCTAACCCTAACCTTAATCCTAACACTAACCCTAACACTAACCGGCACCCTCACCGTCACCCTAACACTAATCCTCACCCTCATCCTAAACCTTACCATCACTTAAACCCTAAACCTAACCGTCAACCACACACTCACCCTCACCCGAACCCGAACCCGAACCCTCACTCTCACCCTAAGCCTAACCCGAACACTCACCGAACCCTAACCCTAACTCTAATCCACACCCTCACCCTAACCCTAACCCTAACCCTTACCCTGACCATTACCATAAACCTAACGCTAGCCCTACCCCTCATTCTCACCCTAACCCAAACCCTAACCCTTATCCTCACACAAACCCTAACCCTAAAACTAACCCTCACACTAACCCTAACCCTAACCCTAACCCTTACCCTAACCTTGACCCTAAACCTCACCCTAACCCGACCTAAAACAAACGATAACCCTAAACCTCACCCACAACCTAACCCTCATCCTAACCCTTATCCTCACACTAACCCTAACCCTAACGCTAACCCTAACCCTCACACTAAACCTAAACCTCACCCTAACCCTAACCCTATCCCTCACCCTAACTCTAACCCTGACACTCACCCTGACACTAACCCACTATCTAACAATCCCCCTCCCCTAATCCTCACCCTAACCCTAACCCTATCCCTTGCCTACCGAAACACTCACCCTCACACTCAACCTAAACCTCACCCTCACCCTAGTCCTCACACTATCCCTAACCATACCCCTCAACCTAACACTTACCCTCACCATAACCTTAACCCTCACACTAACCCTAACCCTCACCCTAACCCTAACCCTACCCCCTCACACTAACCCTCACCCTAACCCTCACCCTAACCCTCACCCTAACCCTAAACCTCACCCTCAACCTAACCCTAACCCTCACATTCAACCTAACACTCACCGTCACCTTAACACTCAACTTAACCCTAACCCTCACCCACACCCTAACCCTCACCCTCACCGGACCCCTAACCCCACCCTAACTCTAAACCTCACTCTAAACATAACCCTAACACCAAGACTCACCCAAATCCTAACCCTAACCCTCAACCTAACACTAACACTCACACTAACCCTCAAACTCAACCTAATCCTCACCCTAAAATTAACCCTAAACCTTACCTAACCGAAACTCTTACCCTCACCCTCAGCCTAACCCTCATCCTTACCCTAGGCCTTAACCTAACCATAACCCTAAACCTCACCCTAAATCTCCCCCTCCCACTCAGCCTAAACCTAAACCTAACCCTAATCCTAACCCTAACCCTCACCCCCATCCTCACCGTAAACATAACACTAATGCTAATGCTGAACCTCACCCTCACCCTCACCCTAACCCTAACTCTAACCCTAAAAATAACCCTAACCCTAACCGTAATGCCTCACCCACACCCTAACCCTAACCGTAACCATAAAACTCACCCTAAACCTATTCCTAACCCTAACCCTCACAATCACACTCACCCTAACCGTCACCCTCACGCTCACCCTCAGCATCACACTAACCCTAACACTAAATCTAACCCTCACCCTAACACTCACCATCACCCTACCCTCACTCTAACCCTAACTCTCAACCACAGCTTAACCCTCACGATCAACCAAACCCTCACCCTCACCCTGAAACTCACCCTCACACTAACACTCACCCTCACAATAAACATCACCCTAACGCTAACCTTCACCCTAATCATAACCCTCACCCTAACCCTAACCCTCACCCTAAACAAAACCCTCAACCTCACTCTAACAATAACCCTAACACTAATCCTAACACTAAATCTCACCCTCACCTTCAAACTCACCCTAACCCTAACCCTAAACCTAACCCTCACCCTAACCATCATCCTAACTCTAATGCTAACCCTAACCATCATCTTCACCATAACACTCACAGTAAGCCTAATCCTCATCCTAACCCTAAGCCTACCTCTCACCCTAACCTTCACCTTAATCCTAACCCTAACCCTAATCCTCAGCCTAACCCTAACCCTCGCACACACCTTAACCCTCACCATCACCCGAACCCACATCCTGACCCTAATATTCACACTAAGCAAAACCCTAACCCTAATCCTAAACCTAACCCTCATCCTCACGCTAACCCTAACCTTAACCCTAACCCTTAACCTAACCTTCACTCTAACCCACACCCTAACACTCACCTTCACCATAAATATCAACCTAACCCTAACCCTCAGCCTAAACCTAACCCTACCCTCACCCTAAACCTAACCCTCACCCTAACCCTCACCGTCACCTTATCCCTCAACCTAACCCTAACCGTCACCCACACCCTAACACTCACACTCACCCGAACCCTCACCCAACCCCTAACCCTAACCCTCACCCCAACCCTAACCCTCACCCTAACCCTAACTTTAAACCTCACACTCACCCTAACCCTAACCCTAACCCTAACACTTACCCTAATCCTCACCCTAACCCTTAATCTAACCCTAACCCTCACTCTCACCCTAATCCTCAACCTAACCCTTATCCTTACACCAACCCTAACCTAACCCTCACACTAACCCTAATCCTCACACTATCCCTAACCATATCCCTCACCCTAACCCTAACCCTAACCCTCATCCTAATCCTACCCTTAACCCTAACATTCACCGTCACCCTAACCATCACCAACACATTAACTCTCACCCTCACCCGAACCCTCACTCTCAACCTAACCCTCACCAACACCCTAAGCCACACCCTCAACCGAATCCTCACTCTCACCCTCACCCTCACCATAAACATCACCCTAACCCAAACCTAACCCTACCCCTCACCCTCACCCTAACTGTCATCCTAACCCTTATCCTCACCCTAACCCTAACCCTAACCCTAACCCTCACCCTAACCCTAACCCTCACCTGAACCCTCACTCTAACCTTCACCCTCAACCTAAACATCACCCTAACCCTAAAACTCACGCTAACCCTAACCCTAACCCTCACCCTAACCCTAACCCTCATCTTAAACCTCACCCTCACCCAAATCCTCACCCTAAACCTAACAATAAACCTTTCCTAACCAAAAATATCACCCTCACCCTAGCCCTCACCCTAAACCTAACCCTAACCTTAACCCTCACCCTCACTCTCACCCTCATCCTCAGCCAAACCTTACCCTACCCTAACCCTAACCCTCACCCTCACCCTCACCCTCACCCGCAACCTAACACTAACAATAACCCTAACCCTCACCCTAACACTGAACCTCAACCTCACCCTCACCCTAACCCTAATCCTAAACCTAACTCTAATCCTAACCCTCACCCTCACCCTAACCCTTAACCTCACTTTTACCTAACCCTAACCCTAACCCTCACACTAACCCGAACCCTCACCCTAACCATACCACTAACCCTAACCCTTACCCTCACCCTAACCCTAACCCTAACAGTAACCCTAAACCTAAACCTAGTCCTCACACTAACCCTAAACCTCACCCACACATTAACCCAAATGCTCACCCGAACCCGAACCCTCACCCTAACACTAAACCTAATCCTAACACTCCCACTAAACCTAACCCTCACCCTAACTTTAACCCTACACATCAGCCTAAACCTCACACTAACACTAACCCTAACGCTAATCCTTACCCTATCCCTAAATAAAACCCTAACCCTCACATTCACCATAGCCCTCACCCTAACCCTACCCCAAACCCTAACCCTCACACTAAACCTAACCCTCACCCTATCCCTAACCCTTCACCTCAGCCTAAGACTGACCCTAACCCTAACCCTAACCCTAAACCTAATCCTCACCCTATCCCTAACCTAACCCTAACCCACACACTCACCCTAGCCCTCACCCTAACCTCATCCTAACCCTATCCCTAAACTTAAACCTCACCCTCATCCTAACCCTCACCCTAACCCTTACCCCTAACCTAATCAAATCCCTGACCCTAACCTTAACCCTAAATCTCACACTAACCCTAACCCTCACCCTAACCCTAACCCTACCCCACAGCCTATCCCTCATCCTAACACTAACCCTAATCCTATCCCTCAACCTAACCCTAACCCTAACATTAACCCGAACCCTCACCCAAAACCTAACCCTCACCCTCACTCTCACACT